>NC_068992.1:40799371-40801239 GCF_001194135.2 Octopus bimaculoides
CGTAAAGACGGACGAAAGGCCGCTAAGCATTTTTGCCGGCGTGCTAACGTTTCCTCCAGCTCCTCACCTTATACAAGAGTAATATTAGTAATATTTCGCCATCATAGAAGGCAGCGAGCTGGCAGAATCGTAACCATGCCGAACAAAATGCTTAGTGGCATTTCTTCCGACTTTACATTCTGAGTTTAAATGCCGCCGGGGTTGACTCTGTCAGTCATTCTTTCGGGGTCGATAAAGTAAGTACCAGTTGAGTACTGGGGTCGATGTAATCGACTTAGACCCTTCTTCGAAATTGCTGGCCTTGTGCAAAAATTTGAAGTCAAGGACGTGCTGCTATGGGATGCGAACCTTCGATAATGGATTATGTAGGGCAGCGTTTTATTGATCCGGCCAGCTGTAACGCTGATTATGCTTATCCATGGATTAAGTGAATGTTTCAAGCATACTTAGAAGGGATTATCTTGAAAATTACCAAAGGCGATATGAAGCTTTCAGCTCCAGCGAACAAAAAGGACAAGTTTTACAGGCTGGGAACTTTATAAACAACTCAAAGACAAATTCTTCAATAAGATTAAAAAAAAAAAATTCTGAAATAATATATATAAAAAAAAAAGAAAATCAAAAAGAAAAATGACCTTTTCGAGATTTATTACATATTTCAAGGTTTTGTACTGATTCTTCAACGAAGGTTTACTTTTTTGGTTGAAAGAACAAAATCCGAAACAAAAATGTCTCACAAAAACAGGATAAAGCATTATAAGAACCAAAATCTAATAAGAAGGAATTCCTTTCGTTCCTTTATCTTTAATTAATGGCTTCTAATTTACATTCAAAACCATTAATTTTAAGGAGAAGAATTAGTCGATGGTATCGATCACCATACAGGAATGGCATATTATTTCTTTGACCTCGAGTACAAAGTTGACCTCGCACGGAGTTGAACTTAGAAATTTGACAGAATATGGCAAGAAATTTGTCCTGATGTTTTGACAGTTCTCCCACTTTGCTGCGATAAGTATATCTTTAATCAACGAAATTCTTACACATACAGCTAAATTTAACGTTTACGAAGTTGCATGTATACGTTTTTAGGTTGTGAAATGCATTTTGGTAGCGGAACGCGATATTTTTATAACCGTACTCAAGAACAACTGTTTAATTCTTAGCAACAAGAAATCTTTTCCGAAGCAAATGGCACTATTAAAGATGTCTTAGGCATCAATTAAAGACATGAATTAGCGCAAGGAAAATCTAAATTGACCCCCAGTAAAATTCCTGTTTAAAGCTGTGACGAATTTCGAGTATCTATTTCGGATTCTTCCGTTTTTTCGACTCCACCTCGCAAATAACACCCAGAAATCATTATATCAGTTACTTATGCACTTATCGTGGTTTTAAAGGATTATGATGACATCATGTGAATTTTTCTCCAAAGTATTTGTAACCTCGATCCCGAGTTCGCGTTTTGATTAGGGCGTCGGGTTATTACTTGGATTTTAGCAATGCACTTTTATCTTTTATCTTTTACTTGTTTCAGTCATTAGACTGCGGCCATGCTGGAGCACCGCTTTGAAGAATTTTGAGTCGAATGTATTGACTTCAGTACTTATTTTCTAAAAGCCAGGCACGTATTCTATCGGTATTTTTTTTGCCGATCCGCTAAGTTACGGGTACGTAACCATACCAGCATCAGTTGACAAACACAGATACAAAGACACAAACAAAAACACACACACACACACACACACACACACATTACAACTAGCTTCTTTCAGTTTCTATCTACCAAATCCACTCACAAGGCTTTAGTCGGCTCGAGGCTATAGTAGACAACACTTGCCACGCAGCGGGACTGAACCCTGAACCAT
>NC_068992.1:40801599-40802222 GCF_001194135.2 Octopus bimaculoides
GACAACTATTCACTCCACTGCCTCCCCCTCCTCTCACTCTCGCAGACTCTAATGCGTTAAACTTACGCTAAATTACACAATAAAAATAGGCAAAACACTCTTCAGTTCTATATTTAAGAGATGAGGAATTATGTACATTATTTACATTTGACAGATATTTGTCCTCATCTTGTTTGTTGTTAACACAACGTTTCGGCTGATATACCCTCCAGCCTTCAGTAGGTGTCTTGGGGAAATTTCGAAATTGGGTTCTCATTCCTAAGGTATTTTTCGATGTTATTATTATTATTGTTATTATTATTCAGGTTACTGCCTGGAATCGAACTCAGAATCTTGGGGTTTGTAGCGTGCGCACTTAAACACTACGCCCACGGGCATATGGCGTAGTGGTTAAGAGCGCGGGCTACTAACCCCAAGATTCCGAGTTCGACTCCAGGCAGTGACCTGAATAATAATAATAATAATAATAATATTTTTACTTGCTGGCGCACCGCCTTTAGTCGAGCAAATCGACCCCAGAACTTATTCTTTGTAAGCCTAGTACTTATTCTATCGGTCTCTTTTTGCCGCTTTTCTCAAGCGATGGCGGAGGGAACAAACACACATGCATATATATATATATA
>NC_068992.1:40802663-40803661 GCF_001194135.2 Octopus bimaculoides
TATATATATATATGCATATATATATATATATACATGCATATATATATTCATGTATATATATATATGCATGTATATATGCATATATATATATGCACATATATATATATGCATATGTATATGTATATATATATATATATATATACAAATATATATGCATATATAAATGTATATATAGGCGTATATATATGTATGGATATATATAATTGCATATATATACATATATATATGCATATACATATGTATATATATATGTATATATATGCATATATATATGTAATAATACAAATGATATATGAGCATATGCATGTATACATACATATATGTACATACCTACATCTACATGTATATATAGATGCATATCCGGGTACAGGACGTCAAAAACCTGGACAAAAAAGGAACGGGAACACAAACAAAGCACAAAAAACGGACTTTTTTTACGGACAACAGAATGAACACATAGGAAAACAGACAAGCCACTTATAGAACTTTTCCTTCATCAGCTGCCTCTGATTCTAAATTCTAAATTAGGCGTTTCGAAGATGAGGCAGAACGCGCTCTTAGAATAGCTCTTCCCGCGAAGTGGATTAACCTGCTAAGCGGAGGATTCTAAAGTAGCAAACAAAAACAAGACAGGAAAAATTAAACAGTGAAAACAACATTAAGGGCCGGTAAGCCGAATGAGATGAGATACTGTACGCTTTGATGTGACGAACTTGAGCGGAGAAAGATAGCAGTTCGTCTTGCCTTTATGCTGGCTGAAGGGAGAAAGGAAGAGGTGACCAGAGGTCACATGTGAGTAAGGAGGAATGGTAGAGAGAGAGAAAAAGGGAGGAAGTTGAACAACGGTGAGCGACGAGAGACAGGGATGAGGAGTAAGAAAGAGATATGTATAGCAGTGAAGGGGAGAAGCAAGGACAACAGAAGGAAGAAGAACGAGCGGGGTAGATAAGTAAGAAGAAAGATAGATAGATAGACAGAAAGAGAGAGAGAGAGAGAGA
>NC_068992.1:40803908-40807745 GCF_001194135.2 Octopus bimaculoides
AAAGTGTCACCATCGTATATTTTTAATTTTGTGTACTACGCAGTATAGTAGGGTCAGTTGGGCACCGTCTGCGAGAAAAGCAGGACTATGACGCAATTCACTCTACCAGAAATTTAGAAACGACATGTTGTACTGCTTGGCGTTCCCACCGAAAGCTCCAGTACGAACAGTTGGTGAACACACAGAACAACCGTTGGCTTGATATGTCCCCAAAACATGTACCGAGAGCGATAAAAATCAAACATCCAGTCAACGTGGTGTTTGGAGAGATTACTAGTGATCGTGACGTTATGTCTCCCTTCATCTTGTAACATGTCCTCACACTCAACACGGAGGCCTACATCAAGTGCCTGCAGGATGTAGTGCTGCTCTGGGTCAAGAGGGTGGCTGCTGGAATATCCTATGCCTGGCAACAGGACTCTGCACCATGCCACACAAGCAGGAGAACCTAGTCATGGCTGTCAGACAATTTCTGCGACCACATCATCCCTACCATCTGTCCACCTAACTCCTCAGACTGCAAACCCATTGATTATTATTATGGGGCACAGTTGAGCGAGAGACCAACAAAAGTCCTTGTAACACAAAAATGAACTGAAGGCAAGGATTATGGCAGCATTCACCAACTTCACCAAGGAGACTGCCCAGAAGTGTTGCAGGAAATTCCGAAGTCATCTGGACGCCGTGGTTGGAGCCATTGGCGATTTTATTGAATAAATTTACTCTTTAGTATTTCAAGATATTTTAATGTGAATTTGGTAAATATATCTGTTAAAATGAGATGTCAGTGTTATTTTCATTTTTACGTAATTTAGATGACAGTTTGAATAAACTGTCATCCACACCCTGTATATATAATTATATATTTGTGTGTGTGTTTGTGTATGCATATATATATATATGTATGCGTATGTGACAGAGAGAGAGAGAGAGAGAGAGTGAGTGTGTGTTTGTCCCTCACCACCGCTTGAATACTGGTGCTGGTTTGTTTACGCCCCCGTAATATAGCGTTTCTTCAAAAGCGACGCATAGAATAAGTACCAGGCTTTTGAAAAAGAATTGGTGGGGTGGGGGCGTCGATTCGTTCGACAAAAAAAACTGTTTGAAGGCGGTGCCCCAGCATGGCCGCAGTCTGGTAACTGAAACAAATAAACGATGAAAGGTATAGAGCTTTGAGTCTCTGGTGATTCGAATCCAAAATCTGGTGCTTCCTTTCCCATAATAGATGTTCACTTCATTTGTTGACGAAATCCTGTCAAACCATTTCATCCCCGTCTCTTAAACAATTCGGTGAAGAATCAGAAGAATTTCGAGAGCGACAAACAAATATGTTCTGAGTTCAAACCCCATTAAGGTCAACTGTGCCTTTTATTCTTCCAGGTTCGATAAAATAAATCACTTAATTCGATTCCTTCAATTTCTCTCTCTATCAGAACTGGCTCGTTTTCTTTCACTTGGTTATTGTTATTCAAATACAGACGCTACTCTGTCCTAGGAGGGGCGTTGAGCTAGAGAACAGTACCTTTTTTTCAAAGTACCCCTCCACCCAAAACATTTGTAGCGCAGGGGCAGGTACAATGTTTATGAGCGAAGTCAGACTAATTGATGTGGTCAGACTTAGGCTTGACAATTGCTATCGGTTTGTTTACGTCTATGTAACTTAGCGGTTTGCGAAAAGAGACTGATAGAATAAGTATCAGGCTTAGAAATAAATATATAACTACTGGGGGCGATTTGCTTGACTTAACACTTCAAGACGCTACTCTGAACTTAAGAAAACGGACCATCTTCTTCGCTGCCAATGCTGTGGCTAAAAATTAGTGGAATACCAAACTAAATTCATTCCACAGACTTTAGACTTTAAACTTCCGTTCTTCAGTCATCATTCTGTTGTTGCTTTGATTGATTTCTGTATAATATTCTTAATCCGTTTGCCTATCTGTTTGCTCGTCTTTCTCTCCCTCCCTTTCCCCCTCTCTCTCTTACTTTGTCATTCCTGAAGAAGTATCACAGCCCAAAATATTAGACTCTTTATTGTTTTCGTCGAAAGTATGTTAATTTCATTTCTCAGGGACGGGTTTCTATACCTGAATGAAGAATGATATCCTGCATCTGAGTATACCGTGATTTTTATTGCCGATTTGCGATCCTCTTCCGTCCATTATGACACGTTAATTGCATATAATAAAACAAAAGAGATTGTTATAAGTGTAGAACTAGACTGGAAACTTACCGAGGTAGTTTCTACTGGGTTTTAGTTCTTTAATATAAATATTGAACGCTCCTTTAGGTATTATCATCAATGGATTGTAACCATATTTCATAAAAGTCTTGTCACCCGTAATGTTGGCGTGAACCACACGACAGGCCATGTTGTTGCCATTGCAGACGCCACAGGAATCTTCTTTCGCAGTAGAATCGAGGAGGCCGTCGCAGCCAACTTTCTGAAAGAAAGAAAGAAAGAAAAATGAATAAAGAATTTTCAATGAATAGTTTTAATAAATACACGAATTAATTAATTAATTTCTTCTGCACCCAGGAATCCAAGTCGTAAATGAGGATTATTAATGGGGATCAGATCTCTGGCCTGAGGCGAACTCTGAGGTACCTCTTGGTACTGTATATACATTTGTGTAGAAATATTAGTCAATGAATTGTTTTAATAAATACACGAATTAATTAATTAATTAATTAATTAATTAATTTCTTTTGCACCCAGCAGTCCAAGTCGTAAATGGGGAATATGAATATTGTCAGATAAATTCGCTTGTTTTTACCATTTTTATCCTTTGAAAATCCTTTCCAATATTATTTCAGTTAACACGACGAGTATTTTTATCACAGAGTCTTATGTTTTTTGTAGCTCTATTCTTCTACAATTTTTGCTTATCAATTTTGAAATTTGAATAAATTTTACCTCTTTTCAAACACATGACGATGGACTGTCAAGTAAAAGAACGAATTAATCTGACAACCCAATACAAGTGTTTGCTAGAGGGGTTACGTAAAGGTGGTTGAGGAGGAGAGTCCTGAGATGAGATAAAACAAGGCTGCCAACCTCGATCCTAAACTCTTGAATTGTGAAAATTGTAGGGCGCAGTCCTATTTGCTGGCAAACCCACTTATTCACCTTCGAAACCCCATTAGAATAAGTACCAGGTTTTTAAAAAATGTACTGGGGTCGATTCATTCAACTAAAACTTCTTCAGGGCGGTGCTCCAGCATGGCCACAGTCTAATGGTTGAAACAAATAAAAGGGAAAATGTAAACAGACAATAATGATTAGTTATCGCAGATTTATAATCTCATCGAGACGATCCGAGTACAATATTACTAAACTAAGCATTTGAATATCAATTACATATAAATATAAGCTTGGCGCTGATAAAATCGTTAGCGCGTTGGATATGCGTAACGGCTCTTTGTTCGGCTCTTTACGTTCTGAAATTACAAATTCCGCCGAAGTCGATTTTGCTGTTCATTTCAGGATCAATAAAATAAGTACCAGTCGAGCAGTGAGGTCGATATAACCCGACTAATTGATATAATCGACTAATCTCGAGATTTAGAATCTAAATATGATTTTCCCAGTAAGCCAACTGCTGCAGGCAAATAACGAAATGGATTATAATCGAAATAAGCGAAACCGAGCTTAATGAGCGAGGTACCTTTTGAAAAGTCACCTGACGTGGCACATCTGCACCGAATTATGTACCACAACTATTTGTACAAAATATCACCCGCGAAGGATCAATGCACGATGGGTCGAAACGATCGTACTGATCAATAAAGAGCCTAGTGAATTCCATTTTCTTTCGTATATATATATATATATAT
>NC_068992.1:40807821-40810818 GCF_001194135.2 Octopus bimaculoides
TGTGTGTGTGTGTGTATGTGTGTATGTATGTATGTGTTCGTTGTTATTATGCAAAAGTGTTGTAAGTCCAAAACATTGCTTTTTCAGAAAACGAAAAATTAGTTTCACCATTCCTTTGCAAAACTGTTGTACTACACTATGGCAATTTTTGATATCTTGGCATCTGAAGCAACTGGAGACACAATAGTTTGATCAAAAGAACTTGCTATTGCAAGCAAAAATGAATATTGAAAAGAAAAAAAAAACGTATTTGGCCAAATTTGGACATACGATAGTTTAACATAATAGCAACGATTTGTGTATGAATCTATCTATTAATATATTTATTAGTTAAATTGGTGGATTGCATATTGAGTGTTTAGTGCTTTACGTAAGACCAGAGTGCTATATCTGGGCAGAAATAGTTAAGCATTGCATTCATGTAGGACATCAGTCTGACGTTTTAGTAGAAATATATTTATGTCTAATCTCTGAACAGGGTTGATTAAATTAACTTGATTTCGGCAGTTAACTGGCACTTATTTTACCCCCATCCCCCCAGAAGGACAGCAACATCTACTCGAGCGAGAATTGAACTTAGGACGTGATGACACATGGCGTTTTACTGATTCTGTCATTTGGTGGCCATTATTAGGAGAACTCTATAAAACTCCATGATATATATTTTGTGAGGATTTGATAAAAAGCAAAAGAAAAAACAATATAGTTCCGACCAGTCTAAAGAAAATAATTAACCATCAGTGTTTTCCAAACTGAAAAATAAATATTCTTTGGTAATTCTTTTTTTTTATGAAAGAGAATGGTATTTCGAAAGGATCATAAACTCTTAGGACTATGAAGATAGCGATAAGATAGGGATATATATTAGAGTTTAAGAAAACATCTGGAGGGAGAGAGAAAACAGCATTTAGGTTAAGGGGATACATAATATATGTCGAGTTCAACCTCAAGGGAGGGAGAAAAAGTTTCCGAAGATAATGGTACATTAATTGGAATAAACAGATTCCTAGGGGACACAGAAGCATATAATTTGATGTGATCCCTCGTAACAGTAATAACGTATCGAGAGTAAAGAAACCTGTAGGGGCATATAAAAAGCGAAATAACATATGCAAAGTTTGGGTTTGAAGAGTAATTGTAATTTAATGGGTACAAAATACTCATTATAGTCAACGGTTTCCAATCAGTTTTAATGGTTTTGAAACGTAGTAATGTTCACAAAGAAGTCCTTTCCAGTTTTATGTTAATTGAAATATTTTAAGTCATCTATATTTAAGACTTTCTCATGTTACGAGATATAAATCCTGCTATATCGAATATTTATCGAAAACTGTATCTGTTGTTAGTATTTTTTCCTAGCGTGAAGAAATATTTCCTTCGTTTAACGTACGTGAGTAGATGTTTCGCTTTACATACCATGAAAAATGCTACCACGGGAAAACTGTGTAATCATTCTAGATGCTAGAAATAACAACTAAATCTCTACAAAATTATGACAAGAAAGGGTATTTCCTCCATTTTACATAAGTAGATATTTCTCTTTACATACCACGAAAAATTGTTAGCACGGAAGGATGCTAGAAATAGCAACTAAATCTCCATAAAATTACAAGAAAGGGCATCACCGTTTAACGTAAATGGATGTTTCGCTTTACATACCACGTAAAATGTTAGCATGGAAAGCATGTACGTAATCTTTCTAGATGCTAGAAATAGCAACTGAATCTCTACAAAATTATGACAAGATGAGGCATTTCCTTCGTTTGACATCAGCAAATGTTTCGTTTTACATAGCGCAAAACATATTAGTACGGGAGGCATAATTGATCGAAGTGCTAGAAATAGCAATGAAATCGCCATCAAAATATATTACACCATTTTAAAAACGGAAAGGTAGATAGGATAGCATAGTACTTGAAATAAAGAGGAAACGGTCACGAGTGAAGCGCCTCTAAAAATAAGTCATTCAGAACCGATTTGTGGTTAAAGTACAATATATCAACCAACATTCTAGTATTTTGTTGTTGTTGTTATTGTAGTTTGAACCCTAGAATAGCCTTGATGAAACAGGCCTATGATCGTATCATTGATCAACTGGCTTTCTCCTTTCAAGATGATAGATACGATTCGGGGGGAAATCTGGTTGCTATTTTTAGAAAATCAAGTAAACACGTATTGCCTCCCCTTGTTCTCACGTTTTACTTTATTTTCTACATGTACTTCGTGACATACTCAAACTTCGGATTCATGCCAAATGATATGTGTGCAGTAACATGAACGAGAATATGCTAAAAATTAGTTATCCGTCGTGCAATTTACAGTTTAAATTTGAACTCTATGAAAATATAAATATATGTATGTATTTCAGTATATATATGTAAATTATAAGGGATTTCTCCGAACGCTTATCGTTTAACCTTCAGTTATGTTTTCAAAAGTTGTCAATCTCAACAGTTAGTAGATAAATTCTGTCATAATTCTTATCAGATAAGAATTCAGAGATATATTAAACTGCACCCAAATCAAAATGTAAATTAGAATTCATGAAATGCTACTTCACCAAACTCCTTACGATATATATACATTAATCAATATACGACTATACTTTTTCAAAGAATCTTTTTGTTCATTCCCTCACTTTCAGCATGTGTCTATGTGATAGATAAAATAGTTTAGAGCCATTTGGCGTCTTCTTCTAACATGTAGCATTAGTGGGTAGTTGCCCTTATAATTTTATAATTATATTTAGAAAATTAAATACTTCGTATTAATTCTTATTTTAATTGGTTTTAACATGATAGCTACTTGATAAATTCCTATATAGATTTTATCCTTAATTTTATATATATGTATATATATATATATATATATATATATTTGTTTTGCAAGATTTTTTATGTGAAATCGTGTGTTGAAACAGATGTTGTTGTACTTGGGGATGGTCATATTGCCAGTTTAGCCAATAAAAACACACGCACTGTATATTTGGTGTTAATT
>NC_068992.1:40811278-40813041 GCF_001194135.2 Octopus bimaculoides
AGTTTTGTTTCTAAACAAAACTGTCCGACGAACGGGAACATGAAACTCTGAATAACAATTTTTGTGGTATTTTTTGCTGCTTTTTAATTAAGCATATCTATCTATCTATCTATCTATCTATCTATCTATCTATCTATCTATCTATCTATCTATCTATCTATCTATCTGTGTGTGGTTGTGTGTGCTTATGTTTATAAAAAAAGTGGAAAGGGGATAAATAAGTTAAAAATGCAATATAAAGTGGCGTAATTATAAGAAAAAAAAAAAGAAAAACGAAATAAGGTTGCTAAGTTGCAGGAGTTGTAGAGGTAGTCAAAAGGAGGAGGGGGTTGTATTTAGTCCGAAGGGGTTAGTAGTTCGTAGATTAAAGATATACCGCTGTTCCAGGCGGAGTCGTAAGTGTGTGGTGTAGAGCGAGGCCAACGACGGAGATGTTAGAGGGGAAGTGGTTGGCCAAGCGGAAGTGATGGGCAACAGGGGTGTTCGATCGTAGCCGAACATCCCTTAGATGTTTGACCTACATATAGTTTATCACAGAGGTTGCATCTAATGCAGTATATGAGCTTAGAAGAGGTGCAAGAGAAGGAATTTCTTATATGAAGTGTTTGCTGGTTGGGACCACTGAGAGAAGTAATGTTGGTGACGAAGGGGCAGGTGTTGCAGCGGAATCTGGAGCACAGAAAGGATCCGGGTGGGGCTGGAGAGGGAAGAGGAGAAAGTGCTACAGACCAGAAGATCGCGTAGGTTCCGGGCGCGTTTAAAGGAGGACAAGCGTCAGAGGCGGAGGAATTGAGAGTAGGGGATGGCCCGTTTGGTGTGGAAGGGATGGGAGGAGGAGAAGTTGAGGTAGAGGTGGGAATCTCTGGGTTTGATGAAGGCGGAGGTGTTGAGAGAATGGGAGGGGTGGTCAATGGTAAGAGAGATATCCAGGAAGTTAACAGAGGTGTTAAAGATAGTAGAAGTGAATTGGAGAGAAGGGTGGAAGTTCGAGAGGAAAGAGATGAAGTGGTAGAGTTGTTCGCGGGAGAGGGAGGTGGCTCCTATACAGTCGTCTATGTAGCGACCGTATAGCTCTGGGGTCGGCTCGGAGAATTGGGAGAATATATATATGTATGTGTGTGTGTGTGTGTGTGTGTGTGTGTGTGTGTTATGTTTGTGTGTCTGTGTTGGTCCGCTCACCCACCATCACTTGACAACCGATGCTGGTGTGTTTATGTCCCCGTAACTTTGTAGTTCGGGTAAAGCGACCGATAGAATAAGTACTAGGCTTACAAAGAATAAGTCCTGAGGTCGATTTGTTCAACTAAAGGCGGTACACCAGCATGGCCGCAGTCAAATGATTGAAACAAATAAAAGAATAAAAGAATGTATATATATATATATATATATGTGTGTGTATATACATATGTTATATATGTATATATATATATATATAGACGGTTTAGATATAGATTCAAGGCTTGAATATGGTACTTATGCGAAGGCACCCGAATATCACATCCCAAAAGGATGGGTGATTAAAATCAAATAATAAGCAACACGGATTTCAAAAGTGATTGCATTACGCACGTTTCATGCTACTTCAATTTATTTAAGTAATGTGAGCATTACCTTAAATGCAATATGAAGAGCAATCTTCAGCTGCACAGACCCTGCTATGTCAAGATGGACTTATATATTCTTCCTCTGCTCTCTCCCACTTGGTTTTAATATGTTGCCACATTTGTAATATGTCTTTTTTTCTACATTTTTTCGTGCAGCTG
>NC_068992.1:40814357-40816296 GCF_001194135.2 Octopus bimaculoides
ATCACTACGCCGGCCAGTTTGTATGTGTATGTGTGTGTGTGTGTATGTGTGTGTGTATACATATGTATATTTATATATATATATACATATGCGTATATATTTACATATGTATATTTATATAAACATATATACATACATATTCATACATACTGTATACACACATGTATATATGTATGTGTGTGTATGCGCGTGTTTGTGTGTATATGTGTATATATGCATACTTATAATGAAAGCAATGAATATATATATGTATGTATATATATATATATATGTATATATATATCTATAAATAAATATATATATTATATGTATATGTGTGTGTGTGTTTATATACATGTCCTTATAACCACATGCTTATGTATGTGTGCTTGTGTGTATGCGTGTGTATGTGCATGTGTGTGCTTGTGCGTGCATGTATGTGTGTAAGTGTATGTATGCATGCATGTATGTGTATCTGCATTTGAGAACATTCCGTATCAGATTCATCTATAAATCTTATTACTCTTGAAAAAGTAAATGTTTTCTGTTTATCACTTCCGGTGTGCCGGTGTTCCGGTAGTAGAGATGTTATGTCAGACGATGCCATCTGGTGTACAATAGTTATTCGAAACACTTATCAGATTTGTATCGAGGTTTCAATTTCGTGAACTTTACTTTCCATTTTAACCCTTTGACACGGTATGGCGCAGTATGACCGTATCGTTAAGAAATTCACTTCACTATCCCGGGTTCCAAGTTCGATCCCATTGCGTTCCATGCTGATTCTAATTAAGAGTTATACTAAGAATATACGTGTCTATGGTATACACAGCTAGTGGCGGACTGGGTCTAAAAATATTGGTTGCCAGGAGACTAAGGATGCCCAACCGCAACCACAATGGGGCCCACTCGCAATTGCAATGCTATCATTTAATCTTTTTTCTGTTAAAAGTACTCTTTTCAAATGTCTATAAACACATCCAGGCTGAAATAATGCATTCTTCCAGGAGTGAATAAAACAATTTTCAAACTTGAGAGGATAGGTCCCTTAGATACTAACATGAGCCCCCATGTATGGATTCTAATGGCGCAGGGTCCCACTTGCCATCGGGCAAGCTGGCAACCTGGCCAGTCCGCCATTGTACACAGCCACTTACGTTAGTTCAGGAACAGCTGATTCAAGCGATCGTCAACATTAAACGACGGAGATCTACCACCAACACTAAATGGGAATTAACGGAACGCTCGATTTGCTATACATAACAGCCAAATCTCCGTGAATTATGCACTGCTGGTGTATTACAAAAGGAAATAACGCATTGGCTTATTTAGTTCTTGATATACAATCTCTGAATAAAAGATGGAATGGTCACGGCTGGAGCGTCTTTGACTACAAATCTGCAGAATCAGGTTCATCATGAGACTAACGAACACCACGAAGGAATACTGTATATTTGAACATTAACTTTATCAAACCATAAAAGCAGGTGGATCTTCGTCGGTTTCGACGATTAGGGCTCAGATTAACTGAATCATCTTCTTACTGGATTAACTTGTAACTGACAGAGTATTCCACAGATATGCGTACCATGAACGTAATTCTTAGGCAAAACCAGTGTGACAGTGTGCATGACAAGACAGTACCTTTAAAATCACAGATAAACCCCACCAGACAGGCTACAGCGCAGTTTCCATCGGCTCAATTTCACTGACAAAGGTTGGATTGACTCGAGATCTGGCGAAAGAAACTCGCTCACAATACCTCGTACTGAGATCGAACTCAGCAACTCGTAATTGCGAAGCAAACTCCTTTATCATTCGACCAAGTTGCATCCTCGAATTACGCAACAACACACTGCGCTCTGCTGTTGTGGCCTTGGGTTCAATTCCATTGCACAGCACCTTGAGCAAGTGTTTTCTATTATAACTCAGGGCGTTGTGAGTGGATTTGGTAGACAGA
>NC_068992.1:40816385-40817425 GCF_001194135.2 Octopus bimaculoides
TATATATATATATATATATATATACACACATACATACATACATACATACATACACATATATAGTTGAAAAGGGTTAGAGATCTATACAAATCAAATTTTTATTTATGAAAAAGATGGAGGTGGAAAGAGCACAGAATTAAATCTAAGACATCTCAGTGTAAGAAGGAATTTAATAAAAGATTATATAAATAAAAATATTACTATTACCGGTTTCGATGTATTTCATCTTATCAAATATCAGTAAAAATTTATAAAAATTTAAAGTGAAGGCGCGTGGCGTGGCGTAGCGGTTAGGTCATTTGGTTCACGATTGTAAGATCGTGAGTTCAATTCCCGGTGACGCGTTCTGCCCTTGAGCAAGACACTTTATTTCACGTTGCTCCACCCCACTCAGCCGGCAAAAATGAGTAGTACCTGTATTTCAAAGGGCCAGCCTTGTCTCACTCTGTATCATGCGGAATCTCCCTGAGAACTACGTTAAGGGTACATGTTTCTGTGGAGAACACGTTAATTTCACGAGCAGGCTGTTCCGTTAATCGGATCAGCTGGGACCCTCGTCATCGTCGTAACCGACGGAGTGCTCCTCTTATATATACCTACATACATACACCCACACTTCTACTCATGCACTCATTGACTTACCTTTCCACTCACCTTCTCTGCTAGGCGGTTACCCTGCCTCTCAAGCAATCATTGGTTCATTATTTTTTGCTTACTCACATTCTCGCTCACTCAGTCACTTGCACAACCATTGGCTCCCTCACTCAATGCATCTGTCTTTCACACCATCACTCCCACCCCTCTTCTTTCTCCCTTCCTAACACACCCACTCCCTGTCCTCCACTCTCCATCTTCCCTCATCATTCCCTCTCCCCCCACAACACCGTCAAGTTTGATATCTACCCCAGTACATCTGACTCGGCAATATATTATGTTCATACAAGACAGGATCACTCGCTTGCACAGGGGTTTCTGTTGTCGACCCACTGCCCCACCGCTTAACAAAGAGAAATACA
Source organism: Octopus bimaculoides (assembly GCF_001194135.2). Lineage (NCBI taxonomy): Eukaryota > Metazoa > Mollusca > Cephalopoda > Octopoda > Octopodidae > Octopus > Octopus bimaculoides. The sequence goes on from NC_068992.1 coordinate 40,817,402, forward strand.
GTGAGAGAGAGAGAGAGAGAGAGA
>NC_068992.1:40824334-40825506 GCF_001194135.2 Octopus bimaculoides
TGAGTATGTATTCGGTTGCGTGTGAATGTGCGTATGTGTGTTTGTGCGTGTGTGCTTGTGCGTGTGCGTGTTTGTGTGTGTATGTTTGTGTGTGTGTGTGTGTGTGTGTGTGCATGTGTGCGCGAGCACGATTATCTATTCGGTTGCGTGTGTATGTGTGTTTGTGTGTGTATGTGTTGGTACGTGTGTGTTTGTGTATGTATTTGTGTGTGTGTTTGTGTATGTTTGTATGTGTATGTGTGTAATTGTGTGTGTGTGTGTGTGCGTGTGTACGCGTGCACGAATATGTATGTGGTTGTGTGTGTATGTGCGCATGTGTGTTTGTGTGTGCTTGTGTATGTGTGTGTGTGTGTGTGTGTGTGTGTGTCTTTGTGTATGTTTGTATGTGTGTGTATAATTGTGTGTATTTGTTTGTATGTGTGTGTGCGTGTGTAGTATATATTCATATATACTACAACGGGCTTCTTTCAGTTTCTATCTGCCAAATGCTATAGTAGAAGACATTTACTCAAGATGCCGAATAGAGGAATTGAACTCGGAACCATATGGTTGGGAAATAAACTTCTTACTATACGTGCACAATATCTATTTATCTATCTATAGATAATGGCGGCGAGCCGTCAGAATCAATGCCGTGCCGGAAAAAAATGCTTAGAGGCATTTTTTCTGACATTATGCTCCGCGTTTAAATTCCGCACGAATCGACTTTGCCTTTCATCATTTCGGAATCGATAAAATAAGTACCAGTTGAGCACTGGCGTCGCCGTAATCGACTTACCCTCTTCTCCAAAATTGCTGGCCTTGTGCCAAAATTTTAAATCATGATCATGATCATGATCATGATCATGATCATGATCATTATTATTATTATTATTATTATTATTATTTTATGTTTGACTTTTGTTTTGCATTTGTACAAGTTGGATCCAAGTCTCACCCAGAGACCTCAAGAGACAACAAGTTAGAAGTTCATGTAGGTGTTATTCCTAGGGTACCATATATTTGGATTTGTACAGTTTTGTTCAAGTGAATGTTTAAGAAACCATAAGAAAATTATGTGTTTGCTTTAAAATTTGAGATCACATAGACAGTATTTTACGTAGGATATGGGCAGTTCCCATGAGCACTATCTTTTGAACTTCAGCCATTTTGGGGTTTCCTGGTATCTGAGC
>NC_068992.1:40826073-40829918 GCF_001194135.2 Octopus bimaculoides
GGTAAGGGCTTTGTCAATATCTGCATTATTCGCTCTCTTTGGGTATTTGCCATTGAGAGGTTTTCCATGCCATTTTTTCAGTCATAATATCTAAGGCAGCAATTTTTGCACGGGTTTTCAAGCGCTTAGCTTTTTCTGCAGGTGTTTCTAGTTCGTCTAATTCTTGAATTTGTTGCAATTGGAATTCACTTAGATAGTCCTTTGCCTGTTTTGTTACTGAGTAAGATGCTTTCTTGCTTTCATGTTTTATTATTATTATTATTATTATTATTATTATTATTATTATTATTATTATTATTATTATTATTATTCATTATTATTATTATTATTATTATTATTACTATTATTATTATTATTATTATTATTATGAAGGTGGTGAAATGGCAGAATTGTTATCCCACGGGACAATGTCACACGGCATTTCATCTGACATTACGGTCTGATGTTCAAATCCCGCGGGTCGACTTTGCCTTTCGTCATTCCGGGGTCTATAGAATACCCACCAGTTGAACACTGGGATGGATGTAATGGACTCCAGTGTTCAAGTTATCCCCCTCTGCCGAAACTGCTGGCCTTGTTCCAAAATTCGAAATCCCTATCTATCTATAGATATTATTACACACATTGAAGAATGTGTGTGTGTTTGCGAGGAACAGTAATGTTATTTTAAAATAGTTTCCAAAAAATAACCACTGCGAATTTATTGACGCCATTGTTTTATAATAAGTGTGGAATAAATTTTATTATGAAAATCAAATTGACAGGGACTTCACAACACATACACACACCACACAGACTAACACACGCATACTTATACTTACGCATGCGCAGACATGCAAATACCCACCCACACTCGCTCTTATATATACACACATTTACACACATATGATTGATGATATATAATTATAAACAATATAAGTATAAATTTGAGACAGAAATTAAAACAAATAAAATAACGAATCCACTGGAGAGAAGCGAGCCATATACCTCTTGCTTACCAGATAAATACAACACCTTACACAGTAAACTGAGCTGAGGGGTCTCCCCTTTCATAATTTATAATTTATGGATATGTATGTATATATAACAGCTGACTGCACACTGGGTATTTATTTAAAAGTTTAAACAAACATTCTGGGTCATATAATCTTTAAATGCCGTTAGTCAAACAGCAAATACTGTAAGTTTCAGTCAAGCTTCAGAAATGCGAACTTCCTGAAGTAAATAATTTTGACAGCATAATCTTTGCTCTTTGTTCAATGTCGTGAAAGACTACATTAAAATGCTATATATTTCATATTTTCCCAATGAAATAAAGCTTTCAGGGCCAGAACAATCTTCAATTCTAAATAGTTGCTGATGTATGTATGTATATAAACACACACACACACATACACACACACACACACACACACACACACACACACACACACACACACACATATTTATATATATATATGTATGTATATATATATATTTATTTATATATATAAATATATATATATAGATGCATATATATATACATACATATGTATATGTATACACACACATACACACACACACACACACACATATATATATACATCTGCAAACACACACATATGTATACATGTGTATATGTATGTATGTATGTATGTGTGTGTGTATGCATGTGTGTATGTATGTATGTATGTATGTATGTAGTGTACGGAACAGACCTGTGACCTTGTTTAGAGTACAGTCCTTGTATGGGTGAACAATGCTCTTACTATAAGCTAACGAAGGTGCCTCTTTGTAGTCGCTCGACTTACTAGCTATAAATAACAACTGAATCGCCCCCGTATTTCAAACTACCGTCTAGAACCGTTAGAAACGGACATACTGGATTACGCTAGATCTGGGCTGTCTGTACGTAGGATAAAATATGTGGTGGTCATGAGTGGATTGTTTTTTGATCATGGATCTGGCTCTGCTCAACTATTTAATCCTTTGAGAACAACAACAATAACAACAACAAAAAAATCTTTACATATATGTTCTAGATGGCCTCCCCCGACCCAATCAGCCTGTCAGATAAAGAGCAACCCTCCGTTCATATATTCCCTAAATGAACAAATATGATATATTCGCACTCAGCTTTTTTTCTCTTTTCTATTTTCTGCTTCAATGCTTTATGCTCTTCCGAACTTGGGTTCAGCTATAGCTGTATGGTTAAGACGTTTGTTTTGCCACCTCATGGTTCTACGATCGATCCCATAGCGTTGCATTCTTTTACAAGTATTTTCCACCTTAGCCTTTCGTCGATTTAAGCCTGTGAGCGAAATAGAGAGGATGGAAGCTATACGGAAGTCCATCATCAGCTCTCTACTTTCCATTTTGTCGTCATAAGACCCGGTGGCCCTGCAAAAGTCAGTTGTTCAGCCCTTATTCTGCATACTAAACTACTACGATTAGTAGAGAGAATTTTATGCATCTGTCTCTGTTCCAACGCATTTTAAAAATCATTTAATGAAAGGGGAGTAGAACAGCACCTATGGTCCTAAATTTTATTTTGCTCAGAGTTTCCGTGACTGGTTGAAAGAAATAAGCATCGAAATGGAGATCTGGACCGAGTGCTCGAAACAGAGTGAACTCTGCCAACGACACCCAAAAACCAGGAGATGATGTTAATCCAGGCGGCACATAACTCTAATACATCAAAAATAATGGTCCTTTCAATGGACCTCGATATGTTCTCTCAGTTGAGTTTCATTCGGAAAGTTTGGATTGAACCAGGCTATAGTAAAAAAAACCCTTGCCCAAGGTCCTGTGCTTTGCATCAGATATGAAACCACATAATTGCGAAACGAATCTCTTAACCATTGGCTATGCTTTCGCCACTTGGTCATTCGGTACTTTTAGTAGAGTGCGCTCTCTTTAAGCTTTCGGATAACACATGAGTTGTGTTTTATTTTTGCTTTGGAGTAAGGAGCTATGTGTGTAGCAGTACTTTTCTGAGACCGGTGAAGTATGTGTGGTTAAGGTTCCCCTTTAGCATTTGCAAGATGAGAGCTGCTGGAAAAACATGTGTAGAAGGTCGGCGTTCTGCGTGGGAAGAACTGGGTGTCGTGGTTATTACAGGATCTTAGAGATTATTTTCTACTCTAGGCACAAGGCCCGAAATTTTTTTTTGGGGGGGGACCAGTGGATTAGATCGACCGCAATAGGCAACTGGTACTTAATTTATCGATCGTGAAAGGATAAAAGGCAAATTCAACCTCAGTGGAATTTGAACTCAGAACGTAAAGACAGACGTATTTCGCCCGGTATGCTAACATTTCTGCTAGCTCGCCGCCTAGGATCTTAGAGATTGTTGATGGTAGTGTGTTGTGCTAGATGTAATATGGTGAAGAAGCGTGGCTTAGTGTTTAGGGTGTTCGGTTTACAATTGTAAGGTCCTGAGTTCGATTCCTGGTGACGCGTTGTGTCATTGAACAAGACACTTTATTTGCTCGTTGTTCCAGTTCACTCAGATGACAAAAATAAGTTGTACCTATAATTGAAAGGGGGCAGCCTTGTCACGTTGTGTGTCACGCTGAATTTCCTTGAGGACTACGTTAAGAGTGCTCAGCCTCTGGCACGTTAGTTTCATGAGGTGACTGTTCCGTTGTTCCGATCAGCTGGAACACGCTTCGTCGTAACCGACGGAGTTCCAGATACAATATCAATGTGGAAAGAAGGAAGGAATCAGTAGAGAGTGCCAGAGTGAAGGCGGTATGAGACCAGCCACATCCAAGAAGGAGAGGTCATTGCAGCAGCTGTAGAAAAGATAGAGAGAACGAGAGAGTGAGAGAGAGAGAGAGAGAGAGAGAGAGAGAGAGAGAGAG
>NC_068992.1:40830739-40834467 GCF_001194135.2 Octopus bimaculoides
TATATATATATATATATATATATATATAATATATATATGTATATATGTATGTGTATGTATGTATGTATAATTATACATAAGCACATAAAAACTATTTGTATGCTTATCTTATAAAATGGAAACGAAGCTGATGTAATTTACGTAATCTGTTTAAAAGTTCCAAAGTAAATAAACTAATGAGGAACCAAGGACCGTTTGTGTGGCCTCCAGTTTTCCTTGTGAGACGAACGAGATATGAATCTTCTTGATATGATTCCTCTCAATAACAAGTAACGTCCTAAAAGATAAAAGCTTAGCGAAGTTTTTGACGGTAGCATAAAACTTCTAGCGTTAAAGGTATTATCGAAATATACTCTGAATATACTCGCAGAGAATTTGGACTTGAGAATCAAAGAATTTAACGTCCGATACGATATCGGTTCAGTCACTTTTGTCTTTCCATATTTAACGTTGAGTAAACAGTCCTCACCATTGAATGGGATCCAGGCTCAGAGCTATAAATCACCAAGTTACTTTTTGACTTCCTGTCAGTTTTGCTGTGAATTTTCTTGTCTTAATTAACGAAGTACGCGGTGGCCCAGTTTGCTAGAGATAGCAGCCAAATCTTCATCAGATGCCAATAATGGCAAACATCGGACTATCTGGTCATAGTTAAGTAAGAAAAATGGGATGATCATGGTTGAAACACTTTTAATCATAGGTCTACTCAATCAAGATAACACTGGTTTACAGAGAAATTGTGACAAACATAAAAATAGTTGTTCTAGCCTAATTCTGGGGTGCTGATTTCAGATACAAAACCAGTTTCCACTCATCACCTCTAGGTTTTGAGATGTACATTATTATGATTTTGTGACAATTCACGTAACCGTGTATATGATCAGTTTTTATTTTGTTTTCCACATTTTTGTGGTACATATGATACATATCTCTACAATGGCTTCAGGCACTTCAAAACACCGAGGAAGCATCAACAAGGCAAATTTATTCTGTTATGTGTTGGGGGATTTCACGACCGTTGTACAGCGCCAAACAATTACTTCCCTCCTAAGAACTGCTTACTTTCATTATTTTGACTGTAAAATTGGAGATTAGGACAAATCCTAGGCCCCACACATCTGTTGTAAACCCTGCTACCATGGACTAACTGCATGGTTTAACGGAAAGAAAGCAGACGTCAACTTTGCTCTTCCGATGGTCTGGGGAGGGACACGAAGCCAAGCAGATGATTGTTATTTTTGTCTAACAAATATAACAGGTTTCAATGCTTCTAGAAAAAGATCAAATATCCCAACATTTCCTCAGCTATGAGATGTGTTCCCCACTCAAATGATCTCCCTGTCCCTACATCACCAGCAAATAAGAAACTTCTTCCTTCATCAGATGAAGAAATGCCTTCAAGGTAAGATTCTGCCAAGTCGATCTCTTCTGAAGACAATGTTTCTGTTTATTCAGGAGCAAGTGACAATGCTCCCCACTGGATCATGCAGGAAGACCTGAATGACCTTGCCCGTGATTTGTATCTATCTAAGCAGCAGTCAGAGCTCCTGGCCTCCCGGCTTAAGCAGTGGGACCTGGTCAAGGCAGATGTAAGGATCACCAGTTTCAGGACACGGAACCAGGACTTTGCTTCATTCTCCGACATGGAAAACAGGTTGTGCTACTGCACAAATGTCTCTGGCTTGTTCACCTTCCTTGGTTTCCTACACAGTACCTCAGACTGGCATCTTTTCATAGACTCTTTCAAGCGAAGTCTGAAGGCTGTGCTCCTATACAATGGGAATAAATACCCCAGCATTCCCATTGCCTACTCTTTCCATCTGAAGGAGTCGTATGACAATATGAAGCTCCCTGTGGAAGCTGTCAAGTACAACCAGTATCAGAGGAGTCTCTGCAGGGACCTCAATGCCATTGGGCTCCTTATGGGCATGCAAGCGGGCTTCACAAAGTACTGTTGCTTTCTCTGGGACAGTGGGACTGTGTCCAACCACTACAAGCAGTAGGACTGGGGATCTAGGAGAACTCTCGTGCCTGGTGAACACAGTGTCCAAGAAAATCCTCAAGTGGACATGAACAAAGTGCTTCTTTCTCCTCTTCATATCAAGCTTGGTTTAATGAAGATTTTCGTGAAGACTATTGGACAAAATGGCACTGCCTTCCAGCACCTGTGCACTCTGTTCCCAGATCTGAGTTCTGCTAAGCTCAAGGAGGGCATCTTCGTCGGACCTCAGATCCGAGAGGTGCTGAAGGATAAGGACTTTGATGAGCTTCTTACCTTAAAGGAACTGAGAGCATGGGAAACATTTAAGTCAGTCTGCCATGGCTTCCTTGGTAACACACACGTACTAGATTAGCAAGAGTGTATTGAGAAGTTGTTACAGTCTTATGAGGATATGGGATGCCAAATGTCACTCAAAATTCACTTTCTCCACTCCCACCCCAACATCTTCCCTCCGAAGCTCGGAGCAGTGAGTGATGAGCATGGAGAAAGGTTCCACCAAGATATTATTAAGATGGAGAGCAACTACCAAGGCAAGTGGAAGCCCAGCATGATGGGGGACTTTTGTTGGATGTTCTTGCGTGACATCCCGGAGGCAAGGTACACAAGATCGTCCCCCCAAAATTCACATCTAACTCTATGCTGTGCTGTGATTTGTGTGTAATTTAGTTCCATCAATGTTCTGTATATAAGATGTGTTTTTTTCTGTAATATTCGTTTGTGATAGATGAAATACACACATTATATTTTGAGTTTATATGCAGTAAAATTAATATGGGTTATGTGAAAGCAAAAAAAAAAACAAAAAAATAATAAAATAAACAACAACACTAGAGGCGATAGAGCAGAACTGTTCAGAAAATTGAATTCACTACATCAAAATTAGTAAAAACACCTATTTACATCCTTGTCTCAGAGCAGAGGTAATTTTTGTAAACCAGTTTAATCGGAGACAACACAACAAAAGCAACGACGTTGACGGCGATGATAAGAAGGACGACGATGATAATCAGGATGAAGGATGACGATGACGACAAACATATTTCTCGTTATTATTTTATAAGTTTAAAATATTGGAAGTTTATAAAGGTTGGACAACGTAGAAAAATGGCCCATCCCATCCAGGCACTTTAATTAATAAAGAAATGACATTTAGACTGAACAATATTTCAGTATTTTACCTTCTGCAAAAATCTCACACCCATACACCTTAAACCATTCCCAGAAAACAAGCGCCCGACTGATTGAAATAAAATCTCTCACAGACACGCACCAGACCCTGACCCACAGGCGCGTCGTCTCCCCAACTCTCTCTCTCTCTCTCTCTCTCTCTTTCTATCTCTCTCTCTCTCCCCCTCTCTCTCTCTCTTTTACTCTGTGGTTGTCTTTTTTCTAGCTCTACAAATAATAGCTTCTGCTTGTCAGAGGAAGCTGCATCATATAGCACCACCCAGACATCCTCAGTTTCCTCATCACTCTAACTCGCATCACCTGTGTGTATGTTGAACCCTTAGACACCGTACTGTTCACTACACCCAGCCCTTCCTTCCTTCCTTCCTTCCTTCCTTCCTTCCTTCCTTCCTTCCCAGAGCATTGGGAATTCTTTTCCTTGCTTATGTCTTTCCCCGCATGTGTGAACTTACTAAAACACCATTTCTGTTCGAAAGGAACATTAATGGCGTCGAATTCAACGATGAAGAAGAGCCTGGAAAATCTCTTCTACACTTTC
>NC_068992.1:40838846-40843841 GCF_001194135.2 Octopus bimaculoides
TATATATATATATATATATATATATATATTCTTATCAGAAACCCAAATTCACAAAGAATGGAAGAATACAGAGAGAAATTCTGGTTCTCCATGGGTGGCAGAACATGGAGAAAGGACTGAAGGCTGTTCTGCTTTCACCTTTATATCTTGTACCTATGTCTGACTTGATATTTAAATATCCTTTCTTTGTATGTGCGTGTGTGTGCGCATATGTGTGTGTGTGAATGTGTGCGTTCCCGTTGTACAAGGTGCGATCTGGAGTCTTTTAAAGAGTCTCTGGTTTTCTCGTCTAATATCAAACTATTTTAAGGCCCCGATTGCTGTGTCAGTCGTACATCTACCCCCACCCTGCCCCCATGCTCTACCCCTTCCCGTCACAGAGTTCTTACTGTCTGTCTGCGTGTGAGGTGCTGGATGGAAGGTGGGGGTTATATGGAGCGGAAAGATGTGATTCTATATTTCCCACTGGTAGAGAACCGTGAAAAACAAAAAAAACAAAACAAAAAAAAACGCAGAGGTAGAGATACGAACGCAGAAATACGTTCAGACAGTGTATGAAGAGAGAGATAGAAAGGGGGGTGAGAGAGTGAGGGAGAAAAAGACAAAGGGAGAGAAAGAGGGGAAGAGAGAGAGAGGGGAAGAGAGACAGAGAGAGAGAGAGAGGGGAAGAGAGAGAGAGAGAGGGGAAGAGAGAGACAAAAGTTAGAGTGAGGGGATCGGTGAGAGAGCGAGAGAAAGCGAGAGAGAGAGAGAAAGTGAGAGAGAGACAGGGTGAAACGAAGAAGCGAACTGATAGATAGATAGATAGATAGAAAGAGAGAGAGATAGATAGATAGATAGATAGATAGAGAGAGAGAGAGAGAGAGAGAGAGAGAGAGATAGAGAGGTTAGAGTGAGGGGATCGGTGAGAGAGAGAGAGAAAAAGTGAGAGAGGGAGAGACAGAGTGAAAGGAAGAAGCGGACTGAGAGATAGATAGAGAGATGATGGGGGAGAGAGAGAGAGAGGGAGAGAGACACACAGAGAAAGAGACAGAGAAAAAGAGATAGAGATAGAAAAGTGGTGAGAGACAGAGCAGCAGTGAGGGATAAACATAGAGGGAGAGAGAGAAAAACAGAGAGAGAGAGACAAAGGGAGACAGAGACAGAGAGAGTGAGACACACACACACATACAGCCATATGTATATACTTTGATTCAGACAAATTATAAGAGGAATTTTGAATTGTTACTCACAGTCAATATGAGCTTGCCAATAATAACGTTTGCCATAGAACTTCCGGTGCATATAGGGTCTGCACAATTCCTGTCTGACACTTCCGCCAAGACATTCCTGAGTGAAAATGAAAAGAAATAAAAATAATCACTCAAACGAGCAAAAAGTTTATCAAATATTACTAATTAGTAAATATGAACGATAAAATATTAAATTTCTTGTAGTCTATTGCTCGAATATAAAAGTTTGTAGGTCAGCCTGATCCAGCAGATTTCTGATAAACAGCCCTCCAGCTGTGACCACCTCAGCTTTTATTCAAACCTTCCGGATTGGTATTTTAGCTGTTTTTTTTTAAATACAAAGATAACATCTGTTAATAGTTTGATATTGGTATCTCTCTAGATTTTTCAATTAAGAGACTCCAGCTTGGAGACTCCCAACGAATCGTTTTAGTGATGTTGGCATTTAAAAGGAAGATCTAAGTGCCAACCCCAATGGAAACAGAATTCCTCTGAGGGACAGTGTTGTTACGTCTTGAAAGACCTAATGAGATAACAATATTACGCAAGCTTTGTAATTAACAAGATATGTGCTGCGTTGTAGGATCGAACGCAGAAAGCTTACGAAGCAAACTTCTTAGCTCTTAAAAAACAAGATGGCTTCGGATTTTGGTTCAAGGCCAGCAATTTTAAGAGCAGGGGTTTAGTCGGTTGCATCAACCCCAGTGTTTAACTGGAACGTGTTTCATCTACCACGAAAGGTTGAAAGGTAATGCCCACCTCAGCGAAATTTGAACCAAAAAAACATAAAGAGCCGGAAGAAAATTTTAAGTATTTAGTCCAAAGCGCTGACCATTTAGTCAGTTTCCCGCCTTCTTTTCGAAAGGCGAAATAATGGAATAATATCACACAAGTTCTTTACTTAAGATGTGTGCAGTGCTATAAGATCGAAAGCGAAAACACAAATTTGCGAAACGAATTTTTGAATTGCATAAACATTAGAGATGATAAAACCGTTTATAAAAGAATGAAGATTCAGATTTAAAGCGGGTTGGGGGATGTTAGTAAGGCAAGGGGTGGTATGGGTGGTTACTGGAATCAGTGATATTCATGCCCTTTCCTTAGACATTGTGTAACTTCATTGAAGAGAGAACGGTTGTTATTGATAAGCTTCAGATCAGATTTGATCTAGAAGTCTTCTGATCAAAGTCGTTCCAAACACGACCATCTAGATTTTACCATACTCAACGCATTTTGTCATACCCATTTCGACTCTTTACGTTCGGATTTCGATTTCCATTAAGGTCAATTTCATCTTTCATTCTTTCAAGATCGATAAAATAGCAAATCAATCAGGTACCTGGTTCAATGGAACCGGCTTGCTTTCTCCGCTCAAAATTGCTGGCTTTGTGCCACAATTTGAAACCAATATTTCATACCCACTTACGGTATGATTGGGTAAGATATGACTGCTATTTCTAGCAGGTGAGCCACTTTGTAGAAGCTCTTTCGTTATCTTGTAACCGTCTCCCCAAAGTGAGTAAAGGGACCATCGTCAGTTTCGACGATGTGTATTCGACCAACTGAACTACGTTCCCATTGGGCTGCTTTTAATGTAGCATTCAGGTTGAATCAGCGCGATGCAATTCGTGTTACGCAAGGGCTTTTTGAATTACGTCGGGCTTCCAAACAGTTTCCGTCTATTCAATTTGACTCACAAGGCTTGGATCAACAGGAAAAAAAAATCTAGCTCAATATACCACGCTGTGGGAACAAACCCGAAACCTCATTTAATTGATTTCAAGTTTTGGCACAAGGCCAGCAATGTAGGAGTAAATCGATCACGTCGACCCCCAGTGCTCAACTGGTACTTATTTTATCGACCCCAAAAGAATTAAAGACAAAGTCGACCTCGGCGGAATTTGATCTCAAAACATAAGAAATGACGCTAAACATTTTGCCCGGCGTGCTAACGATTCTGCCACCTCACAGCTTTAATAATAATGGTTTCAAATTTTGGTACAAGGCCAGCAATTTAGGGGGAGGGAGTAAATCGATCACACCGATCCCCAGTGCTCAACTGGTACTTATTTTACCGACCCCGAAAGAATTAAAGGCAAAGTCGACCCCGGCGGAATTTGAACTCAGAATGTAAAGACGGACAGAATGCTGCTGAACGAGGCCTTTAATGGCATCACTTGTCCGTACTGGCGCACTGTTTCCCACAAGGCATAAAATCATATCAAGGCTGGAGAATTTAGTTCATACAAGTTATGCATAAAATAAACTGAACATTCAAGATGGAAAGCGCGGGTGGAGGCAACATGGATGCTGCGTTGAAAAGTGTTGAGGTATAATTTATTATCTGCCAGCTTAGAATTAGTCTTTTTTTTTATAATGGTATTTACATTTTGCCAGACAGCTTTCTTCACTTGAACACACGTAATCATATCCTCTTTGTCTATTCTCATTAAAAAATACACATTTTCCTGACAAACAGTATATAAGTGTATGCGTGTGTGTGTGTGTATGTGTATGTGTGTAAATCTGTGTATTTGTGTAAAAGGGCGCGTGCATATACTTATGCACACACACACACACACACACACACACACACACACACACATATATATATATATATATATATATATATATATGCATATACATATGCATGTGTCTATATATGTGTATAAATACATATATGTATATATTCATACATACACATAAGCCCGTATATATAAGGGTCCACACACATACATATGATGTTCATATGTTTGTCTCGACCACGAAGTACAAAACGTGTGTGTGTGTGTGTGTGTGTGTGTGTGTGTGTGTGTGTGTGTGTGTGTGTGTGTGTGTGTGTGTGTGATAAAATTTCGTAGTGCTTGTCAGAATGGTCGAGTATATGCCATTATTTGGCAGAGGAATATAACGCCAACCCATTTCCGCTTTTTTTTTCTTTTTAAAGGGAATAAACATGACAAATACTAGATGAATGCGTAAGAGCAATCTGTAAAACTGTTGCAAGATGCAAGACAATGCAGAAGTCAAAGTAGAACTTAGATTGCTTAGAGAGATAAACCCCACCCCCCAAAAAAAAGAGCCCCCTTGCAAATTCTTTGTTTGTGTCCTTGCCACCATATTGGCAACGCTATGTAGTGCCTTTATCCTTTGCACAACGGGCAATAAGTGTTTCGTCAGTTTATTTAGTTTGTTAAAATATTTCTAAGACATGAAAATGTCATCATTTGTTTTTGGAAGATAATTTAAAATTTCTTGGGAGTCAAATTCCATATTTTATGTAACTGAAGCAGGTTTTTTTTGCATGCTTCAAGCATTTAAAGTGAAATTTAAACATATTTCCAGATATGGCTTTTTTATTTTCGCTGGCTGCTGCTGCTGCTGCTGCTGCTGTTGTTGTTGTTGTTGGTTGTTGTTGTTGTTGTTGTTGTTGTTGTTGTTGTTGTTGTTGTTGTTCTTCTTCTTCTTCTTCTTCTTCTTCTTCTTCTTCTTCTTCTTCATCGTCCATACTGTTGCTGTGTGGTGTTGTGTTAAATTTCTCCCTCATTCTCTCTCTCTTAATATATACACATACATACTTACACTCCCACACACACGCATACACACATACACACACGCATGTAGCTATCCCCTCTCTCCTCTTTTCTTCTTCATATATAATGTTGCTGTTGTTTTAAGGCTCTCCTTCCCGCTCTCTGTAATATATGATATAAAATAATATAATATAATGTATATATATATATATATATATATATATATATAT
>NC_068992.1:40844255-40849237 GCF_001194135.2 Octopus bimaculoides
ATATATATATATAATAATATATATATATATATGCATATATACATACGCATATGTACATACTTACATCTATACGTATATATATATCTATATCTATCTATCTATATATCTCTCTCTCTATATATATATTCATACGTGTACAAAAAAAGTACGAAGCACGAGTACATGGAACATGGACTATTCTTTCGAACAACGAAAGACACAAATGAAAAACAAAACAAACAACATAAAGAACGACCCTTCATCAGTTGTTGGCTGTTTTTCTACTCTCGTATTTCGAGCATTTCACAACAATATACGCTTTCAATAAAACAGTTGCTCCCGCAAAGCAAGTTAAATAAAATTTGGGATTTTGCGGAGGTTCAAAATTGGTAACATAAACATATGTATATATCACTGTTAACTGATAATGCAGTCTGTCCTAAGGCGGCGAGCTGGCAAAATTGTTAGAACCTCGGGTGGCATTTCGTCCACCTTTATGTTCTCAGTTCAAATTCCGCCGAGGTTGACTATGCCTTTTATCCTTTCAAGGTCGATGAAATGTGTACCAGCTATGAACTGGGGTCGATATAAGCGACTAGCCTTCCCCCAGACGTTCGGGCCAATAAATTCAGTCCTCCGTCTCTTGAACATAGGATCTCTGCAAACTTCTTTCCACGCGCTTATCTTTCCAGCAGGGGTTGGTCAACAGCAGTTCAAATAGAACATTAAAGGCATCGATTGCATAAGTCTCAGAGGCCTGAAAGGCACATGGGCTCTGGTCCTTCCTCCAAACTCAACTAGTAGAAAGAAATTAAATGAATGATCATGTCTATCACTGCCATGAGGAATCATGGCCTGTAACATGGAACATCAAACGCTTTTGTAACTACGAAGATCTCCATAGTCTACTAAATCTATAAAGTATATGGCCTATCATAGATATGAAGAGTTTGGTCTGTTGTAACTATGCAGGCACCTTCCCAGTCTCTCACAGCTATGAAGAATTGGTATATTGTAACTATGTAAACCCAGTCTGTCACAGCTATGAAGAAACATGGCTAATCTTAGATATAAAGAATTTGGTCTATCGCTATCTGCTACCACTATGGTAATCAGAATCTATTATAGACACGAAGGATCGTGTTCAGACAAAAACGTTTATTTTTTAAAGTACATTTTAGAGATATGCATATATTAATGAAATTCAACATGATGAAATATTATCGTATTTGTTGATTCATTGCCAAGGTAAGAACTCGGTGAGCTGAGACGGTGATCGGGTTTCAGTTTCCAGTAGAGACGGTTTTAACATGCGCTGTGATTGTTTAGCAACGTAAGGATCCTCCTATTTTCAAGTGTTAGTGTATAGTGTGAGTGAAAAACAAAACGAAAATAAAATAAATAGGGAGGGAGAGAGTGGAGGGGTAAGAGGAGAGAAAGACTGGGGAAAGGAAGAATTAAGAACCATTGAAATAAAGAGGGAGAGAGGGAGGAAGAAGTATGGCGGATGGGAAGAGAGAACAGGGAGTGAAAGCGAAAGTAGAGAGAACGGGTGAGGAAGGATTAAGAAGAACTAAACTGAAGAAGGAGGGGGAGTGGTTGGGAATGAGGAGAGGGGAAAGTGGCGAAGTATAAGGAAGAAGGAAGGGGAACGTCATATCTTTAAAACCATGTCTGTCAAAATATATTTGAAATCAAAATGTCAGTTTATCACATAAAGACGAACGCTGTAAGACATGAGGCTTCCACTTACGTTTTGGTTACAGACTTTGGTTTCTGTCTTTTTCCCTTTACATTTCGCATTCGCTGTCTCCGACGACTCCCTGCAGCATTAAAAGAAGAATGTTATCTAAAGATGAAATTAAATCTCACAGTGAAATAACTTTAACATTTAAGACATACTAAATCTAAACTCATAGATACGATATCTCATAGTTATGTCATATGTAGTGGTACCATTTCATGAGATTATACTTGGCGATAGAAAAATCTCTCTCTATCTCTCTCCTATCTATCTATCTATCTATCTAGCAGAAAAACATAATTTTCTCATGTTTCATATTTTACTTGCATTCAACAACTGTTTCATTAAGATAAACACCATCAAGTGAATTATTACATAATTTAAATGAAATTATCTTAAATCAAATATATTTTAAAACGGTGTTTACTCAAAACATCAAGTATGCTATATTATGTTAATCAGAAAACCGACCCCGAATGAATGAAAGACAAAGTCGACCTCGGTGCTATTTTAACTCTGAAGTCAAAGAAAAACCCTCAAAGAATTTTGTCCAACGCGTTAACGATTCTACCAATTTGATGCCTTCAATAATCCTCTTCCGCTAATGGGCACAACGCCTAAAATATGGTAGGATGGGTCTAGTCGATTACATCGACCCAGTGTTCAACTGATACTTATTTTATCGATCCCGAAAGAATGAAAAGCAGAGTCGACCGACATCAGAGGATTTTGAACTCTGAACATACAGACAAGCGAACTGCCGATAAGCATTTTGTCCAGCGCGCTAATGTGCTTCTACCAGCTCGCTGCATTAATAACAATAATAATCATTTCTAATAAAGGCACAAGGCCTGAAATTTATGTGGGGGGAGGGGGCACGTCGGTTACATCGATCCTAGGACCCAACTGGTACTTTATTTCATCAACCCTGAAAGGATGAATGTCGACCTTCGGCAGATTTTGAACTCAGGGCGTAAAGACGGACGAAATGGCGCTTAGCATTTTACCTGGCAAACTAACTTAAATAATAATAATCCTTTCTACTATAGGCACAAGGCCTGAAATTTTTGGGGAGGGGGCCAGTCGATTAGATCGACCCGAGTACACAACTAGTACTTAATTTATTGACCTCGAAAGGATGAAAGGCAAAGCCGACCTCGGCGGAATTTGAACTCAGAACGTAGCGACGGGCGAAATACCGCTAAGCATTTCACCCGGCGTGCTAACGATTCTGCCAGCTCGCCGCCTTAACTTAGATAATAATAATGAGAAATTATATTACATTTGCTGTCCTTTTTAAAAGCCTGGTACTCATTGTATCCTTATCTTTCCAGACTGCAAAGTTGTAGGACCTAAACAAACCAATACCGGATGTCAAGCGGTGGTAGGACGGACACACACATACACACACACAGACATACAAAACGGGCTTCTTTCAGTTTCCGTCTGTCAAATTCTCTCACAAGGTTTTTATCGGCTCGCAGCTATCATAGAAGACATTTGCCCTAGGTGGGGCCCAATGGGATTGAATCCGAAATCATGTGGTTGGGAAGCAAACTTCTTACAAAATTTTACCAAATTATTACATATATTTTTTTTATCGTCATCAATCAAAATACGAAATATGTAATAACTTACCCTACATATCTGTGTATGCAGGCACGGGTTCGATTCGCGAGTCCTCCATTGCATAACTGGCTACATTTCGACCACTTGGACCACATGGTCCATGCTCCTTCTACTTCACTCGTCGATCCTTCCAACTGTTGACAAAATTAAACAAATATATCTTCGTTAATTCATTAGGGGAGTGTATACAAACATACATACATACAGATAGATAGATAGATAGATAGATAGATAGATAGATAGATAAATAAATAGATAAATAAATAGATAGACAGATAGATAAATAGATAGATATAATCAATTCTAATAAGTATTCAATTAAAAAAACGAATAGTTTAATTAACGGACAACAGGAAGACGTTCACAAGTTATGTATTAGCTTGACGCTCCGTGAAAAGAGAGAGTTTGACGTTTCGAGCATAGCTCTTTGTCGGAAAGGAGAAAAGCAAAAGTCCAAGAAAGGAAAAGAAATCGCCAACAGCACGCGTGTGTGGTTACATTGCTAATATGAAAGAGGTTACATAAGTAAAAATGAAACCAGAGTCCACAAGACAGGTGTTAGATGAAGTGCGTATAAAGATATAGAACTAACGTAGCCTTATACAAGTAACTCAGAGTTTCATATTTGGGTGCCCCAGACAAAGGAGGAAACAAGGAGTGTTTAGATTGAGAAACCGTATAGTACCTGACAGGTAATCGTTGAAATTATTACAATAAATAAAGCATTTCGGTCATTGGATTGCGGCCATGCTGGGGCACCGTCTGGAAGGGTTTGAGTTGAATAAATCGATCCCGGCACTTATTTATCTTAAATCTGGTATTTATTTTATGGACTATTTCACCGAACGGCTAAGTTACAGGAACACAAACCAGCCAACACAGTTAAGAAACTGTAGGTGGCAAACCCAGACGCAAATGCACAGTTACGCACAAATACGACGGGCTTCTTCACAGTTTCCGCCTACCAAACCCACCCCAAAAAACATTGGTCAGCCCGAGGTGATAGTAGAAGACATTTGGCCAAGGTGTCACGCAGTGGGACTGAACCCGAAACGATGTGGTTGCAAAGTAAGTCATGCATGCACCCGCGTTCACCCTCGTGCGCCTGTCTACGCCAGGCCTGCTTTTGCTGGACTAAGAATTACCTTTTTTCCTAGGATGTTGAAACGGAAGGTATTACTGGTGACAACGTGTTATTGATTGCAGAAGCCTCTCACCTGCGGTATATTCATTTCGTCCCCTTTATGCTATGAAGATGTAAAGGCACAGGACTTTAAGACCGCAAAATCATGGTTTCAAATCCTAGCCAATATTTGATTATGAAAATATCTTTTGTCTTTTACTTGTTTCAGTTATTAGACTGCGGCCATGCTGGGGCACCGCCTTGAAGAATTTTTTAGTCGAAAGAATCGACTCCTGTACTTATTTTTGTTAAGCCTGGTCCTTAATCTATCGGACTCTTTTTGCTGAACCGTTAAGTTACGGATACATAAATACACCAACACCAGTTGTCAAGCGGTGGT
Source organism: Octopus bimaculoides (assembly GCF_001194135.2). Taxonomy (NCBI): domain Eukaryota; kingdom Metazoa; phylum Mollusca; class Cephalopoda; order Octopoda; family Octopodidae; genus Octopus; species Octopus bimaculoides. Next base: position 40,849,131 of record NC_068992.1, read on the forward strand.
GGGGGACAATCACTGGCACGAAGACACACACACACACACACATATATACGACGGGCTTCATTTAGTTTCCGTCTGGCAAATCCACTCGCAAAGTTTTGGTCGACCCG
>NC_068992.1:40850055-40852179 GCF_001194135.2 Octopus bimaculoides
TATATATATATATATATATATATATGTATATGTTTGTGTATCTGTGTTTGTTCCCCACCATCATCGTTTGACAACCGACGCCGCAGTCAAAATGACTGAAACAAGTAAAAGAATAAAAAGAGTAAACTACCCCAAGGTGGCCCTTTGATCAAGGATGACCTGGAGCCAAACAACAACAACAACAGCAGCAGCAGCAGAAAATGGGTGTGCTCTGGGTGGAACCAACAAATCAAAATTCTGTGACATTGCCGTTACAATACTCACACACCCTAAACAACAACAACACCATCACCAACAACACGGACAACTATACAAACTTCATCAACAGCAAGAACTACTGCTGCTGGTGCCGCTGGTGCTGTTGCTGCTGCTGCTGCTACTGCTGCAATTACTACTATCTCCAATTAGCACCAAGCAGCCCACACTAGTTCACTTAATGAGATGTATTTAACCTGGTTTACCAATCAGAAAGGATAGATTGTGTAACTTAACAGGAAAATTTCGATGTATTTTTAACACTAATTGAAGGGGATTAAGTAAATTAGGATTCTGCTAACATGTCTACTCGACTATCTATCTATCTATCTATCTATCTATCTATCTATCTATCTATCTATCTATCTATCTATCTATCTATCTGTCTATCTATTTCTGTCTGTCTGTTTATCCACGTATGTATGTATGTATCTGTCAGTCTGCTGGCTATTTACCTATTTTATGTTTGTGTTTGTTTATATATATATATATACACATACGTATATATATATATATATATATATATATATATATATATATATACATACACACACATACATATACATATAAATATGTATGTATGTATGTATGCATGTATGTATGTGTATCTATTTTATCTCTCCTTTTCCCTCTCAAGAAAATCTTCTCATTGCATTCTGCATGTTACTAGAATATCGCTGAGGCAAGCAGAAAAGTTAAGTATCTCGGATTGTATTCACAAATGATGGGAAACAGAAGGCTGAATCCGATGCTAGAACTACAGCTGTTGGCACAGTAATGCGTCAGTTCCAATATTCCACCTTCAGAAGAAGTGAGGTTGGCCAAAACAGCCAAACTCATTGTCTTCAATTCGGTTTTCGTGCCTATCCTCATCGATGGTGAAAAACGTTGGATAATGACCGAAAGTGTAGGATCGCGAATACAAGGGACCGAAATGAGGTTCCTTCGAAGAATCTCTGGAACAGTCATTCCATGATCAGTGATCTTTTTTTTTTCTAGGAAAGAATCGCGAGACGGATTCATCAAGCTGAGTCAACCAGTGGAAGACCAAGAATGAGATGGTTGGATGATATCCATGGTTTCAGTCGGTCATACTTTGAAATCCAATCAGAAAGTCTAATTCGGTCTCTTCTGGTCGGACTGTATGGAGGAGGTACTAGAAGACTCTAACTCCATTACCTCCCAGGAATAGTCAGCGGAGAATATTCTTTTCTACTTAAGGCAAAAAGGCCCGAAATTTTGGGTGAGAGGGGCCAGATGATTAGATCGATCCCGGTACACAATTGGTGCTAAATTTATCGATCTCAAAAGGATAAAAGGCAAAGTCGACCTCGGCGGAATTTGAACTCAGAACGTAAAGACAGACGAAATACTGCTAAGCATTTCACCCGGCTTGCTAACGTTTCTGTCACTTCCCCGATTTCTTTTTTTGGTGGGTAGCGAGCCAGTCGATTAGATCTACCCCAGTGCGTAACTGGTACTTATTTTATCGACCCAGAAATGATGAAAGGCAAAGTCAACCTCGACAGAATTTGAATTCAGAATGTAAAGACAGACGAAATACTAAGCATTTCGCCCGGCGTGTTGACGTTTCTACCAGCTCGCCGCCTTATGAGCAGGGAATATTGATGGATGTATGGGTGGATATATCAACCGTGGTGTGTTGTGGATTTCAGGGATCCGTCCATGCTTGATATGATCTAAAGGCTTCTATGGAGGCTTTTCTAGCACGCTAGACGGGAAGAAATTAATAACCAGCTTGCACAACCTTCTGTTCCCTTCCACAATGCTGTATGGTCTATATAGATACACACACACACACACACACACACACACACACACACACACACACACACACACACACACACA
>NC_068992.1:40853142-40854277 GCF_001194135.2 Octopus bimaculoides
GACAAGATCGTGCAAAGGTTGCAAAAAAAGAGCTGCACAAAAGATTGCACAAAAGCGTTGCAGGAATTATTCTTCTTACACTCCTTTTTTTTTTATAGAAACGGACGTAGGAAATGAGTCTATTGACATATCAATAAAATTGTTCTCCTGTTTTTTTTTTGTGATGTAATTTTGCAATTTGCTCTATGTTTATCTCAAAGTTTATACTCCAGCTGATGCAACCGTCTATGTACACACACACACACACACACACACACACACACACATGTATTTACTATACATTTACAGATGTAGATTTACTATACATTTACAGATGTAGATGTAATATGAAGTATGATATAGTGAGCTCTAATGTAATTACTTGACGTGTTTATGCAGCACATAACGTTGTGTGTGTGTGTGTGTATGTGTGTGTATGGACAGACGCAGGATGAGAGCAACCATGATAAATGTATTTATGTTAAAATGTGAAGTAGTCTGCACCTTATGGTAAACCATTTAATCCAACTATCCAATGCTTCCGTCTTCTATAGACCCCCCCCTCTCCACCGCAACTCCGGCAACAAATACCAATTTTAAGCATCGTCTGCATCCGGTACAATACACACACCAAACTTCAACAACTCTCACAAACATATTCACACATGTATAAATGCACACATACTCGAACACACACACAACTCACCTCACATATACATGCACAACCACATACATACCAGCCCGTGTGCGCATATATGTATGTATACAATCTATGTCAATGTGTGTGCGTGTATATGCATTTATAAATACACACACACACATATATATATATACCTAAATATGTATGCATATATTTATAAATATATGCATATATAAATATTCATAAACACACACACACACACACACACACACACACACACACACACACACACAAACAAAAACACACACATACCTGTATACGTGTATGCATATGTATATATATATATATATATGCATATATATCCAGGCCTTTTAGATCATGAGTTCAAATCCGCCCGGGGTCAACTTTGTCTTTCCTTCTTTCGAGATCGACTGAATAAAGTACCAAGCACGTATTGGTTAATGTTATTGTTTTAACCCCCTCCCCTCAAAATTATTAGCCACAGGGTGGGAGAAA
>NC_068992.1:40854849-40865423 GCF_001194135.2 Octopus bimaculoides
ATATATATATATATATATATATATATATATATATATACATATACTACAACTACTACGGCACTCTGTCGGTTACGACGTCGAGGGTTCCAGTTGATCCGATCAACGCAACAGCCTGCTCGTGAAATTAACGTGCAAGTGGCTGAGCACTCCACAGACACGTGTACCCTTAACGTAGTTCTCGGGGAGATTCAGCGTGACACAGAGTGTGACAAGGCTGATCCTTTGAAATACAGGTACAACAGAAACAGGACGAAAGAGTGAGAGAAAGTTGTAGTGAATGAGTACAGCAGGGTTCGCCACGACCCCCTGCCGGAGTCTCGTGGAGCTTTAAGTATTTTCGCTCAATAAACTCTCACAACGCCTGGTCTGCGAATCGAAACCGCGATCCTATGACCGCTAGTCCGCTGCCCTAACCACTGGTCCATTGCACCTCCACATATATATATTATATACTAGCATACATAGATATGTGTGTGTGTGTGTGTGTGTGTGTTTATTGGTAAAAACCCTTTTCGGCACAAGTCCGAGCAAGGTTGTTTATGGAAGACCAGCAGTCGCCCATGAATACAAGCCTCCTTTCTCCACGCCACCAGTGTTATCCAAGGGAAAGGCAAAGAGGCCGATACAGCTTAGAACTTGTGACGTCGCAACTCATCTTTTACAGCTGAGTTTATTTCTCAAGAACACAACACACAGCCCTGTCTGGTAATGGAACTCACTACCTTATGATTATGAGCCCGGCGTTATAACCCCTGAGTCATGCGCCTTCACTATGTGTATATAAATATATATACATATATATATATATATGCATGTATATGCACACACACACACACACACATACACACACACACACATACACACACACATACACAAACACACACACATACATATATACACACATACGAAATTCACACACATTTGCCTCGGTAGAAATACGATCTCAAATGTGCGACTAAAAAGAAAATCTATAAAAACAAAAATAAAGCAAAAATCAAACCCAACAAACAAACAAGAACACAGAAACAGCCCATCTAAGAAAACATTTGAACAACTCTATCTTCTCCTCATGCAAATAAAGTTGTGCCTGGTGAACAGCTGAAATATGTCAGTGTCGACTTCTCTTATTATATATATATATATATATATATATATATATATATATATATAATCTGTGTATGTGTGTGTGTGTGTGTGTGTGTGTCTTTTGAAAAAGATATGAAAATCAAGGTTTTTGCAGAGAATTATAGAAATAAAATAAAGAAAGAAAAGATATAATCTGTCTACTTGAATGTGTCTACAGATTCAGACAAATTTCTGGGCATTGAGTAAACGCCCAGGATTCTAGCGGCTCACTGCACTTGTTAGAATTGATAGCTGGATTGTCTTCGAATTCTCTGTATCGTATTTGGTGCCGCTCAGTTTCGCTGATCAAGTATGGCTCAATCCGTAGCTATTGAAAATGATGTTTGGCTAAGATGCCATCACAGTGAAGTCGAACGTGAGACCTCGTGACTGTAAAACGAACATTTTAACCATTCGGCCAACATATATACATACATACATTTATACATACATACGTACATACATACATACATACATACATACAGACAGACAGGTGTGCACGCACACACTGAGTTTGGAGAAAATCATGGGAATGCCCCTTTTTTACTTTATTGGCAATATGACAAATTCGTAACTGTTCTACAATGTACATATATGCTTAAATGCATTATGTATGCTTTGTCGTTCATGATATAACCCTTCATTTTTGCTTTGCAGCTATATATCTATTTACGTTCTGAGTTCAAATCCCGCCGAGGTCGACTTTGCCTTTCATCCTTTCGGAGTCGATAAATTAAGTACCAGTTGTGTACTGGGGTCGATCTAATCGACTGGCCTCCTCTCCCCTAAATTTCGGGCCTTGTGCCAAGAGTAGAAAAGATATCTACTTAAATAAGTGTGCAATTTGAAACTCCTCTGTCTTCCAAAGAGGACCAATTGCTTGGAGCTTCAGTCGCTAAAACTGCTAAATTGCTAAATATTTCGTGAGATACAGTTTCTAAAATCATGTTGACATTCCAGAACTAAGAAAAAAACAGCTCTGTGAAGCATAATTCCTGGTGGAAAGCAAGGTTCACAGAGACCGCAGACTAATGAAACTTATTGTGCCTAAAAACCACTGAACAACGGCAGCAAAAGTGAATGCAGAGCTAAGCCACCACTTTGCCAATCCCGTATCAACTGAAGCCGTTCGTTGTAGGTTCCATAAAGGTAGACACCATTAAAAGGTTGCAATCGCTAAACGTCTCCTGTCCAACGTCGACATTAATAACGAGAAGAAGTGATCTATGGCTCAATGGAACAAATGTCATCTCTAAAGAATCATAATTTACCTTTTTTTCCCAATTTGGGGTCAAATTATGTCTGGCGACATCCCAAAGGAGCTTTCGGCCCCTACAGTTTGGCCGCTACATTGAAGCACAGATATGGCTCTGTGATAACTGGACAGCCATACCACGGGGTTCTCTTGGACCTTTAGCTGTTCTACATTGACAGAGGTAACTCTAAAGAATATCTAAAGAGAATTTCGGCTGCTCATGTCCATTCTCTGGTCCAAACGTTGTTTTCTGACAGCAGCGCAATTTTCAGGGGTGATAATGCTTCGATTTACACGGCTAGTGCTCTTTAAAATTGTTACGAAGTCGACCATTTGGATTGGCACCCACAATCACCAGATTTCAATATAATCAAACATTTATGGTGCATTTTAGAGCAACAAGTGGGGAGCTGCATCCCTCCGCTATCGCTACTGAATGAACTAAAGTAGAGTTTACTTGTAAACTGACTCCAAATTCTGTTAACAACCGTTCAGAATCTGTACGAGTCAATTCCTCGACGTACTAGAGCTGTGATTAATGTCAAATTTGACTAATTCCGTATTAGATAATCCTTTCTACTACAGGCACAACACTTGGAATATTGGAGGAGGGATGTAAGTCGATTCCATCAACCTCAGTCCTCAACTGGTACTTATTTTATCGACCTGGAAAGTATAAAAGGCAAGGTCAAACTCGGCGAAATTTTTGAACTCAGAGCGTAAAGTTGAACGAAACGCCTATAAATATTTAGACCAGAGTGCTAATGGTTCCGCCAGATTGCCTCCTTCACTCTGTATTAAATAATATAACTTCTATTTAACATGGCGTTTCCATAATTTTGCTCAACATACATACATACATGCGTACATACATATATATGAGCATGTCTAGATATGCAGTTATATGCATGAGAATACATACACAAAACATACATACATACATGCATACATACAGACAAAAATACCCTGTTGTTGTAATTCCCATGAAGGAGCCTTGGATCTAGGTTAGAAACCGGTTCTTTACTGACAAGAAATCTTGAAATAAACTGAATAATGACATACATACATACATACACATATATAAACACAAGCATACGTATGACCTATGTACGTATGCACATGCATACATACATACATACATACATACATGTGTGTATATGCGTGTAATTATCGTGAAATTTCTTCCATCCGTTTTGGTTACGCTGCGATGCAACACCCTTCCGCGCCTCTAAAACCTGATCTCTTAATAACTCCGAGTCACCCTAGAAATAAAGTTTATATCCACCCAAAAACAAACTTTAATTGCTTCTGCGGTGAAAGAACATCAAAGATAGGTATATAGTCCCAGACGCCACATCGAGATTTCCAAATTGCGAATGTTAATAACCAAAAGTCTGTAAACACCAGCTATTTTCTGATGCACATTTCTACATATTAGAAATGACAATTTGAATTTTCTATTCTTCCACCCTTTACAATGTTTACTTTCTATAACAACATAGCAGTTGAATAATAAGTTTAAATACAATTACCTACGTATTCATTCGTAATGCGTTCTGACATATTTGAAGATTTGAACGTGAATATGCGTAATCGCTGTTGGTTTTCGTCATTGACGAACGTCTCCCTCAGACCATATGCATTCATAACAAAGACAGGATGTTCAAAAACTCTCTCCGCAATAAGTATTTTATTGCAAAATAAAAATTTACAAGATGGTATAAGACTGCAAAAGAATATATTAGACTTTACAAGACTTTAAAAAACATTGTAAAAAGTGTTGAAAGTGTCGTCCTTCATTTTTAATGCATAAGTTGACTCTTCTAAAAAATGTTGACTCTTCAAAAATATATAAATTGACTCTTCTAAAAAAAAAAGAATTCACTGCGGGGAGACCTTTTGAACACTCTATATAATTCATTGATATAAGAGGACTTTGGGACACTGTTGTGTTTCGACCTTATTGTGTTCCACCGCACTCAAAATTACTCATTCGTAACAATGAATCTAACTAGACCAGAGACTCCTGGTTATGAGAATCAGCAAAGAAATTCTTTGCTGATGTTTGCCGATGTCTGTCAAACTGATAATAACTCATGAGGTGTACGCACATCAGTGAAAATCCAAGTAATAACATATCTATTTATTCCTAATACACTCTGGCAGATTCGAACATGAATATGCTGATCGTTGTTGTTTTTCTTCATCGGAGACACTTTCTCCCTTCAGACAACGCGCATACAAAACACGCGTGATTTATTGATATAACTAGACTTAAAACATTAGCAGATTCGAACGTGAGTATGATGATAGTGTCAAACTTCGTCGTATTTATTTGTATTATTGTATTTGAGATCAAAATTAGAACCACTTCATTGCAAGGATATCCGCGATTCTATACTTCGGAATGTCATGTAATCTTCATGCATAGCCTTGGGGACCAAAATTCTTGCTTAATCACCAAGAAAATCTGAAATCTAGAAAATTTTGAAGGACAAAGAATTATGAAGTAATGCCAATTTAGAATGGAAATTAAGACATCAATTAAATTAAGCACGAACTTAAAAAGTTTGAACATTTGGGAGTAAGGTTTCATAAAAAAGAATCGAAGTAGGTCAAGTTCTATTTTTATCGTAAATACATATGATATATTGAAAATATTGGTTGAAAATATCAACAACAAACTAGTGATCGTGAAAACATAAATTAAAAAAACAAAATTAAAACAAGAAACGGATAATAAAATCAGCCTTGGAAATAGATCGCAGCATCCACTTAACTTGAATGTTTCACGTGATTGTGACACACATTTATGTAATTAAATATTCTTTTCTACTCTAGGTACAGGGCCCGAAATTTTTATATCGACCTCCAGTACGCAACTGATACTTTATCGACTCCAAAAAGATGAAAGGCAAAGTCGACCTCAGAACGTAAAGACAGACGAAATACCGCCAAGCATTTCGACCGGCGTTTTATCGATTCTGCCAGCTCGATGCCTTTATTCTTGTCTACTCTAGGCACAAGGCCCGAAATTTAGGGAGAGGGGCCAATCGATTAGATCGACTGGTACTTAGTTTATCGACTCCAAAAGGGTGAAAAGCAAAGTCGACCTTGGCGGAACTTGAACTGAGAACGTAAGTCGGACGAAATGCTACTAATTGTCGCCCGGCGTGGCTAACGATTCTGCCAGCTCACCGCCTTGATTATGCAATCAAGTACTGAATATAAATTCATAGAGATGCTGGCGTAGCTGTGTGGTTAAGGAGTTTGCTTTCTAACTACACAGCCAGCCACGCCAGCTGTGGTTTCGAGTTCGGTCCTACTGCGCAGCCAATGCTTCATGAATGAATTTGGTAGACGGAAACTGTGTGAACGCTTACCTTGTGTGAGTTTGTGTCTGTCCCCACCACCATCGCTTGATAAACAATGATGTCTTTATGTACATCCCCGTAACTGAGAAGTTTGACAAATGAGATCCGACACAGAATAAGTACTACTTAAAAAAGAAATAAAAACAGAAGACAATTAGCTTGACTAAAACCTTTGAAGGCTTTGCTCCAGCAAGGCCACTTCCAAATGACAGAAACAAGTAAAAGATAAAAATGAGAATGTTTTATAACAAATGACCGTAATACCATTCTCCATTCAGGCAGGAAATATATATCTCTGTTGATTAGTCCAGTTCTAAGCTAGCAGACCTATGACCAAAGGAGATCCAGGGGGTCACTATTTACTTTTTTTTTTGTTTACCTATGACAACAACTTTCCAACGTGCTCTTTAAAAAATATTTACAGAATCTGAAGTGGAGGAGGAGTGTTGGCTATGTTTTCTAGCAGGTTCATCATTCGCGTTGTGATTCTCTCGTTAATTCGTCAACTGTTGATTTTACATTGTGTTGTGTTGTGCTAGGCTATACGCGATACTTTGGTAATGGGAACACTCCGTCGGTTACGACGACGAGGGTCGGAACAGCTTTCTCGTGAAATTAACGTTCAAGTGGTTAAGCACTCCACAGACACATGTACCGTTGACGTAGTTCTCAAGGAGATTCAGCGTGACACAGACTGTAACAAGGCTGGCCCTTTTGAAATACAGGTATTACTCATTTTTGCCAGCTGAGTGGACTGGAGCAACGTGAAAGAAAGTGTCTTGCTCAAGGACACAACGCGTCGCCGGGAATTGAACTCACGACCTTACAATCGTGAGCCGAATGCCCTAACCACTAAGCCACGCGCCTTCACACTTTGGTAATATGTTTAACTATCAAAGGCGGCGCGCTGGCAGAAACGTTAGCACGCCGGGCGAAATGCTTATCGGTATTTCGTCTGTCTTCACGTTCTGAGTTCAAATTCCGCCGAGGTCGACTTTGCCTTTCATCCTTTCGAGGTCGATAAATTAAGTACCAATTGCGTCCTGGTGTCGATCTAATCGACTGGGCTCTCTCCCCCCAAATTTCGGGCCTTGTGCTTAGAGTAGAAAAGAATATGCTTAACTATCGCTGAATTATACCACGTGACTCTAAATAAGTATCATGATGCAGTGCATCTTAACGTCGTAAGAATGGTTTAAAATTTTGGCGCAAAGCCAGCAAGGTCGGGGAGGGTGATGTGGTGGTAAGTCGATTAAATCGACTCCAGTGCTCAACTGGTACTTATGTTATCGATCTCAAGACGATGAAAAGTAAAGTCGCCTTCAGCAGAATTTGAACTCAGAAAATAAAGACGGATTTTGTTCGGCGTGCTAATCAGTCTGCCAGCCCGCCGCCATTCTTAATACTGTAAGAATGGCATCAGTGGCGACATGCTGAACGGGTGTTTCTTCAACTGGCAAAGTTGAATATGGTACAGGTATTACTTGTGCAGGGGTCGGTTCCTTCAAGTGACAGACAGCAAGGGACCAATTTGCAGCGTGGTAAATCACTTTTAATACCTATTTGAATCAGATGTATTTCTTTATCTATCTATCTATCTATCTATCTATCTATCTGTCTATCTATCTATCTATCTATCTATCTATCTATCTATCTATCTATCTATCTATCTATCTAGCTATCTATCTATCTATCTATCTGTCTGTCTGTCTGTCAATTCATCTATCTATCTGTCTATTAGTCTGTCTATCTGTGTGCCTGTGTGTCTGTTTCCCAGTATTCTTTCACTTCTTTTTACTCACACTGTGCACCACCCACCCCGATCTTTCTCTCCGTTACCTTTTTATTTCTTTTACTATATTTCCTTCTGCCTACTCTGTTCTCAACATTTCTTCAGCCTTTCTCAAAGAACTGGAAGAATCCACAGGCAGGGAGACAACCACACCCCCAACAAACCCAACATCCCAACGCCCCAACGAACCTCCACCCCGCCTTCCTGGCTATGTCTTGTCTGTCTTGGTTAGAATTATTTCTCATTCCTCAACTCTGATGTAATTCACTTGAATGGGATATAATCCTTTAATTCTTTCTTATTTCACATTTTTGGTTCGTTACAATTCCTTCTTTCTCTCTTCCTTCTTCCTCCCTCTCTCAATACTCTCTCTCTGTCTCTCTCTCTTTCTCCGTCATTCTTCGAGAGGAAATATTTTTTTCAACAACTTAAAAAAAGTAAAATAAAAGTAAAATAAACAAAAAAAAAATGATTCCCAGTCTAAAGAGTTTACTTATATGGTTTCTTTCTTTTTCTTATTTTTTCTTTTTTTGTTTAGTTGTTAAAATTAGATTTGGTTATATTTGAGTAACTCGTTATAAAGATTTGATATCATGAGATGGCAGCTGGTTTGAAGTTGTCTCAGAAAATGTAATTTATAGCGAAGAGAAGGATGAAGACGGATGAAGAACCCCCCCCCCCCAAAAAAAAAAAAAAAATGAAGGAAAATGAAGGAGAGAAGGAGAGAAGTGGGACCAAAATAAGAAAGGGAATAATGATAAGCTTGGAGAAACAAGATCAAGAAGCAGAAAGAAGATGAAGAGGAAAGGAGACGAAGATTATCGCCACCAACAATAACAACACAAACAAATTGCGAGCCAATAACGGAGAGTTCTTATGGTCGATTGACCTGATAAAAATAGCAGCAATTTTTCTTTTAAATCACATCGTACGGTCTCAGAAAAAAGAAAGAAAAAATAAGACATATCAGATAAGGTAGTCCTAGATATTTTATGTCTGAAATTAAAGGCAGAATAGTCACGGTTGGAAGAATCAACGTCTGCTAGAAAACAGCTAATACATGCTATATATATATATATATATATATATATATATATATATATATATATATATAGCATGTATTAGCTTACACACACACACACACACACATATATAGCATGTACTAGCTTATATATATATATATATATATACACACATACATATATGTAACGATAGATTTGTATAAAATTAATACTATATATTACATAACAGATGTTGTATATAAAATTTACACTATGTATCAAATAGATAGTTGTAATATATAAAAATTAATACTGCTAGCTGACACACCACCCTCCAGGTGGTTTTCTGCAAGTCACGAGATAATATCACACATTTTATTCCCTACTTGGGTAAATTTTCTATGTGACAGCTAATTTCTATTTGTATCTTTTACTCATTTGATAGCATTTACTCGGTCAATAAAGAAATTTACAATAATGGTAAACACTCAAAGATAGTGTAAGAATTTATGGAGAAATCAGGTATGTTGCTGACTTAGCTTAGCCCCGTTAAGATCCTTAGTTTATCGTATGTATGCATGTTAGAAGATTTCATAACTTCGCATAATAGGCAACTGGTTTGCACCAACCAACACGTACTAGCAAAAAAGTATATTGAAAGACTTACGGTAGGCTTGAACCCGTGACTGTATAACTTACCATTTGATCTTCGTTACTTTTCAGTCTCCACCCCATACATACATACATACATGCATGCATACATACATCGCCACATATCCTTTTTTACTCTAGGTACAAGACCCTAAATTTTGGGGGAAGGGGCCAGTCGATTAGCTCGACCCCAGTAGGCAACTGGTACTTAATTTTTCGACCCCGAAGGAATGAAAGGCAAAGTCGACCTCGGTGGAATTTGGACTCAGAACGTAAAGTCAGACCAAATACCGCTGAGCATTTCGCCTGGCGTGCTAACGTTTCTGCCAGCTCGCCGCCTTATATCTCGCAACATATCATCAGATGAAAGGATAAGCCTATATGAGCAGAAGACTATGCATGGATATTTTAGTAGAAAGCTCCATGATGATAGTAACATCGATCATGAAAGCAGTTTATCATTGACAAATAGCTGGAATACTACCTCCCACTTTGAAGGGTATGCATTTGCAATCCAGGAACAAGAAATATCAACCAAGTACCTGATACACAGAAGGGATAGAGATGCAGGAAAAGCAGTGAAATGTGACAACCGATGCAGATTTTGTGGATTTTACACTGAAAATATCACCAACATCATAAGCAGTTGTCCGAAAATGTCATTACATTATTATCTACCGATGAGACAAGATATTATAGCTAGGACACTCTATAATGAAATCCGTCGGAAGGATAATCCCAAGGACAAAGAAATAGGAGCCCACAATATAGTAGAAGCCATAGCCACCCATAATAAAAAGGAATACTGGTGGAATGTTCCAGTGAAGACCTCAATAAAATGTAAGCACAACAGACCTGATTTAATGATGTGGGATAGAGAAGAGAAACTGTGCACAGTTGTGGAAATTAACTGCCAAGCAGATGTTAACATATAGCTAAAGATCAGTGAAAAAGAGAACACCTATGCTGAACTATTGAGAAATCTGCAGTTACTCTATTCAGATTACAAATTCAGGTTTATACCTGTAATTAATGGGATCCTGGGATATGTAACACACTGCCTAAATACCAATCTTGAGGAAGTAAGCTTCTCAAAAGCAAAAAGCAGAAAGCTAGCACGAAGACTACAGATTCAATCCTTCACTGGAACTGTAAGAATCTGTAAAAATTTCCAGAAGTTTATCATTTAAATATATATGAGCGTATCTAGATATGCAACTAAATGCATGAGAGTACATACATAAAACATACATACATACATACATACATACATACATACACACATACATACAAACAAAAATACCCTGCTGCTGTTGTTGAAATTCCAATGAAGGAGCCTTGGATCTAGGTTAGAAACTGGTTCTTTCTCTATTGGC
>NC_068992.1:40865433-40867955 GCF_001194135.2 Octopus bimaculoides
TTGGATCTAGGTTAGAAACTGGTTCTTTCTCTATTGGCAAGAAATCTTGAAATAAACTGAATAATGACATACATACATACACACATCCATCCATCCATCCATCCATCCATCCATCCATCCATCCATATATACATATGCGGTGCTCCAGCATGACCGCAATCTAAGAACTGAAACAAATGAAATAACTAAAAGACTATATTGTGAACGGATAGGGATATTGGATCCAGGCAGATCCCGATCAAACACTCTTGTATAATCCAGATTCTGGCTAATCACTTCGAGTGATATGGAATAACATCAGATGGGTTAATCAATTCGCATCAGTCTTTACTAGTGGCAACATCTAGAGTAAAGCTGCATGGATACATTTAAGCAGGATGAAATCTCAATGCAGCCGAACCAACAGGATGCAAATGGACATCACAGACATAGGAATCCACGAAGTAGAAACACATGTCGGACGGAGGTTTAGAGAGAATATACTATACATATAAAAGACTGTTGTAATAATGATTTCAAATGTTGTCACAAGGCCAGCAATTTCGGGGAAGCGGTAAGTCGATGACATAGAACCCAGTGCTTAACTGTTACTTATTTTATCGACTCCGAAAGAATGAAAGGCAAAGTGGACCTTGGCGGAATTTGAACTTAGAATGTAAAAACGGATGAAATGTTGTTAAGCATATTGTCCGGCGTGCTAACGCTTCTGCCAACTCCCTACCATAATAATAATAATAATAATAATAATAATAATAATGATAATGATGATGATGATGATGATGATGATGATGATGATAACAATAATAATAATGCCCGGATGCAGTACCAGGCATTGGCTCTCATTGCTTCTGATCTTAACTGATTGTAAGCGTTATCATGTACATTGTTTTGTCTTGGTATAAAAGATGGGCCACAGCAAATATTCTGCTCATTACCACAGATATGCTTGTTAGTTATTTGACTTCAACCAGTTGAGTATGTCCCTTAGTGGCCGACGATATGTGCATCTCTGATCACGAGCAGAAGTAGTAGGGGAGCATCATAGCCATGTGTTGAGAGGAATTCTTTGGGGTTTGGATAATTTTTCCTCTGGAAACATGGGTGTTTTGCGCAACATCCTTAAAGAAACCTTATTCAGGGACCTTTGAGCTGGATGGGCTACTCGATCTGAAGAAAATTCTAACTGGAACCCATCTGCGAGGTCATGTGCTATTTATCTTGATATGAGATCACCATGTCGCGCATATATGATTGTGATCCATGTGCCTGGTGTACCCTTATCAGACGGGTAGTCATGATGGGTATAATGGGCTTCGTATATTTTACCCCAGTGTCACTTTGATGGCATGCACTGCTCTCTCACTCAATGATAATAATAATAATAATAATAATAATAATAATGACGATGATGATAATAATTATTTCAAATTTTAGCAGAAGGCCATTAAATTCGGGGCGGGGTTAAGTCGTTTACATTGACCCCAATTCTCAACTGGTAATTATTTTATCGACCTCGAAAGGATGAAAACAAAGTGGACCTCGGCGGAATTTGAACTCAGAATATGAAGACGGACAAAATACCGCTAAGAATTTTGTCCGGTGTGCTAATGATTCTACCAGCTTACCGCCGCAGCTCAAGAACCAGCGTTAAGGACCAACTATGTGAAGTGCAGAATAGACAACGTTACCGACAGCGACAAATGCAGAACTTGTGGTGAGAGGGGTGAAATAGTATGGCACACCGTTAGCGAATACCCGGAATTGTCACAACGCGAATACAAAAGACAGTATGGCAATGTGGCAAAAATGATCCTTTGGGAGCTCTGTGAAAATTACGACCTGCAAGGAGCAAAGACGTGGTATGAGAAACCCCCCGGAGTCACTGAAAATGAGAATTGCAAAATCCTGTGGGATGTAATGATCCAGTGCGATTACTTGACTAGACATAGGAAACCTGACATTGTTGTGGTGAATAAAAAAGAAAGAACATGTTTGATAATTGATATATCAATCCCTGGTGACAACAGGATCAATGTGAAAGAAGAAAAAAATAAACAACTATGATGATTTAAAGTGGGAAATACGAAGGCTGTAGTCAATGAAGAGAGTAGACGTGATACCAATAATATTTGGTGGATTTGGAAGTATTAGCGCCCAACTACCAACATGGCCGAAAAAGACCGGTGCAAGTGTGAAGGTAGAACACCTGCAAAAATCAGCATTGCTTGGAATTGCAAGAATTCTTCAAAGGGTTCTTGAAGCATGACCAGTAAACTGGTGTCACATTAGTCTGCTGGCTGTGGACAGCTGACACTTTCCATCATACCCAGCAAATTAAGCTGTGAGTTTTCATGTAATAATAATAATAATAATAATAATAATAATAATAATAATAATAATAATAATAATAATAATAATAATAATAATAATAAAATGATCACATTGCACTCCTCTGGAACTTCACCATTCAAACTGACAGAAAGATAGACGCAAATAGGCCAGACATCATACTGAAAGACTTC
>NC_068992.1:40868103-40874825 GCF_001194135.2 Octopus bimaculoides
CTCAGATACCAGGAAACCCCAAAATGGCTGAAGTTCAAAAGATAGTGCCCATATCCTACGTAAAATACTGTCTATGTAATCTCAAATTTTAAAACAAACACATACTTTTCTTATGGTTTCTTAAACATTCACTAGAACAAAACTGTACAAATCCAAATATATGGTACCCTAGGCATAACACCTACATGAACTTCTAGCTTGTTGTCTCTTGAGGTCTCTGGGTGAGACTTGGATCCAACTTGTACAAATGCAAAACAAAAGTCAAACATAAAATAATAATAATAATAATAATAATAATAATAATAATAATAATAATAATAATAATAATAATAGTGCTTTCTACTATAGGCACAAGGCCTGAAATTTTGGGGGAGGGGGATAGAAAATTATATCAATCCCAGTGCCTGGCTGGTACTCATTTTTCGACCCCGAACGGATGAAGTCAATGTTGCACTCGGCGGCATTTGAACTCAGAACGTAAAGACGGACGAAACGCCGCTAAGCATTTTATCCTATGCGTTGCCGATTCCACCAACACGCCGTTTTCGCCACCGCTTTAATATTATCCGAAGACAATACCCACAAAACAGTGTCGCCCCCACCCCAGAAAAAAAATTCACCCAAAATGCTACCCGAAATCTCATTTATGAATGATTCATGTAGAAACACAAGAGAGATAGATACACAAACCACTTGAAACCATTAAAGGTTTGCTGAAGGGTGTAGTAAAATTGTCTCTAGGGAGAGGCTAAATGGGTAAAGTAGACGTCGAGGGATCAAATTCTTCTGACATACGTCCCAGATATAAAAACCACGTGATTTTACATAAGCCTCTCGAGTTACATTCTTGTTGTTGGTCACTTGATATTTCAGATTGCAGGGAATTGTGGTATATGAAACAGTGAATACACACCCTTTGATGATAGTGATGGTGGCGGTGGTGGTTGATATACTGATGGTGGTGGTGGGTGGGTGCCGGTAATGAGGATAATGATGATGATGATGGCTGTGTTGTTGGTAGTAGTAATGGTGCTTGAGATACTGATGACAGTGGTAGTGGTGATGGTGATAGCGGTTGAAATGGTGGTGGTGGCGGTGACGGTGATGGAGGAGATTCTGACTGAAGTGATGATGGTGGTGGTGGTGGTGAGGAGGTTGGTTTCAATAGTCATAGTGATTATGATAATGCTGGTTGTGTTGTTATTATTGTTGTTGTTGATGATGATGGTGGAGCTGACGGTGTTGTTAATGTTGTTGTGGTAGTAATGATGATGGTGTTGGTGGTGAGGGTGATGAGGAACATGGTGATAACAATTATGATGATGATGATGACGACGGCGTTGTTGACGACGACGATGATGATAATGATGATAATGATGGCGACGACAACGACGACGACGACGACGATGATGATGATGATGATGATGATGGTGATGATGATGATGGTGATGATGATGATGGTGATGATGATGATGGTGATGATGATGATGGTAATGATGATGATGAAAAATAAATTAAAAAATAGATAAATAGATGTAATGAATGAAAATAAAAATAAACAAATAGCATGTTTTACTGCCTTAAATTAAGATCAAGTTTAGTTATTTTTGCAGCAGGGAGGAAAGTTTACTCAATAATTTAAACTGACACACGTTCTCAAGTCTCACCCTACTTAATAGTTTATAATATACATACATTCATATACACTTAGGTAGACGTGGGCATTGGAAGGATTTGTCAGTGTTTCGTGTAATAAACACCAGTACTTAAAATCTTTTACCATTAATTCAAACTTGGTGACAAATAAAATGGTTATCTTTGGAGAAATGCCGTGAAGTTCTCTTTTTGGGAAAAACAAGAAGCGAAATTAAAGTAATAAATAACAACGCGTGGATTATTATTATTATTACTATTATTATTATTATTATTATTATTATTATTATTATTATTATTATTATTATTATTATTATTATTATTATTATTATTATTGAGTGAGAGAGCTGTGCATGACGTTGCAGGTGGAGCCCAGTTAGAATTTTCTGCATGTCGAGTAGCCCATCCTGCTCAAAAGGTCCCTGAATAAGGGTTGTTTAAGGATGATGAACAAAACACCTGTTTCCAGAGATGAATTATCCAAACCCCGATAAATTCCTCTCAACGTATGGCTATGATGCTCCACTACTACTTCTGCTCGTGATCAGAGATGCACATATCGTCAGCCACTAAGGGATATGATCTGTGGTATTGAGTAGAATATTTGCTGTAGCCCATCTTTTTATACCAAGACAAAACAATGTACATGATAACACTTCCAATCAGTTAGGATCAAGACAAATGAGAGCCACTGCCTGGTACTGCATGGAGGCATTTATTATTATTATTATTATTATTATTATTATTATTATTATTATTATTATTATTATTATTATTATTATTATTATTATTATTATTAAAGAGATAAGGCGGTGAGCTGGTAGAATCGTTAGCAAGCCTGGCGAAATGCTTAGCAGTATTTCGTCCGCCGCTTCGTTCTGAGTTCAAATTCCGCCGGGGTCGACTTTGCCTTTCATCCTTTCGGGGGTCGATTAAATAAGTACCAGTTACGTACTGGGGTCGATGTAATCGACTTCATCCCGTCCCCCAAATTTGAGGCCTTGTGCTTCCAGTAGAAAAGAATTATGATTATTATAGTTATTATTATTATTATTATTATTATATACACCATGGCAAGACAGAATCAGCTATTGTAAGTCACGCAGAAGTTCTCTATTAACGTCGACAAACCACAAATTGAAAGAATGTTTATGAGATGAATTGACAGAAAACTTTTTGAATTGATGCTATTAGAGAACGATAAGTCACAAAGAAACATCGAGTACAGATTGAGGTCCCTGGCTATCGGGCGTTGGATTTCTATACTGTATCGTTGCAGTTACCGTTTGTAAATACTTGGGAGTAGCAGAGAAAGATCGAAAAGAGAACACATAATCAAAATAAACTAATTTCCTCTAAAAAAGATATCAATAGGTTACGAGAAAATAAACATCGCACAATTGGAAACTATCATCAGATGCAAAGTGAATGATAAATTCACGACTTACTAGATGCAACTTTACGAAGGATATAGATGATGTACGGAAACTGCAGATGAAAGAAATTAATTATTAGTAATTATCTCATTCGTAAGTAAACCAATTTCCAATTAACACAAACTACAAGCGGTGAGATAAAAGATTTATTATCGGAAGAAATGACAAGAACGCAGAACCATTAACTGCAAGTTTACCATAAACACACAAGTTGTATAACGTAATATGAAACAATATCCTCAAGGTTTTAAATATTTCTGCCTTGAAAGATCTGCAGGCATTGCTGGGTGGTGCCGTTGGTGAAATTTGCAATGAAAATAATGAGCACAACTGCGATGCAGTATGGATAAATGATCGAGTGTGTAGTATTGAAACGTCTCCCACAAAACCTATGAGACCTCAAATGAAATTCTTTAAACAATTGCTGCAAAATTACCAAATAAAGAAATCTCCTGGGAGAGACCTTATACTGGGTTACGGGTAAGGAAAAGTGACATTCGAGGGGAAAGCTGTTGGAAATCTGCTAGAAACATAACAAAATAGACAGTGAAGTAGATGTCTCAAGCTGGTTGACACTTATTTATGCAATTACTATCGTAGTTATTATTACCTCCGTCTTAGCGAAGGCGGAGGTATTGTTTTCAGTCGTGTTTGTTTGTTTTTTGTTTGTCCGTGGACAAAATATCTCAAGAACCGCTGGATGGATTCGAATGAAACTTTCAAAGATGGTTGGCCTCATGACTGGCACGAATTGATTAAATTTAGGAATCGATCCGGTACAGGACAAGGAGTCTGGATTATTTTTCCTGTTTTCTTTTTTTACTTAATTTTTGAGAGCGGTCGGGCTGGTATTTTATATTCTCGTTTGTGATAGCCGTCGAGTTTATTTCAGATATTCTCATTTTAAAAATCAACTCTGGCCAATCGCTGAGAGGGCGCTGGAGTTGCCTTGACGGAGGTCTGCGATCTCTGAGTGCTCTTGTTGTTGTTGTTTTTACTATTATTCGATGTTGTTATTTTCGTTATTACTAAAACATAGAGTTATTTCTCTTGAGTATCGAACATAAAATGCTTTGCGACATTTAATCTGGCGTTTTAGGATCTAAACTAAAATACCGCATTGCTTTTATCTTTTAGAGATCGATATAAATGACTTTTTCCTCTTCCCAAATTTCTGGAATTTTATCGATGTTAAGTGAAAGCGCGTAGCCAAGTGGTTAGAGTGTTGCGTTCAAAGTCGCAAGATCGTGGGGTCGACTGAGTGCTGCGTTGCGTTCTTGTGCAAAACTTTTCATTTCAAATTGCTCCAGTTCATTCAGTAGTAAATATACATAGTGCGGCGAATAAATTGCCGTCTAAATTACGCAAGAATGAAAATAACACTGACATCTCATATTAACAAATATATTTACCAAAATTACATAAAATATCTTGAAATACTAAAGAGTAAATTTATTCAATAAAATCGCCATTGGCTTCGACCACGGCCTCCAGACAATTTCGGAATCTCCTGCAACTCTTCTGAACGGTCTCCTTCTTTAACTTCGTGAATGCTGCCATAATCCTTGCCTTAAGTTCATCTTTGGTGTTACAAGGAATTTTGTTGGTCTCTCGCTCAACTGCGCCCTAAGGGAGTTGTAGTCTGGGGAGTTAGGTGACCAGATGTTAGGGGTGATGTAGTCGCAGAAATTGTCTAACAGCCATGACTAGGTTCTCCTGCTTGTGTGGCATGGTGCAGGGTCCTGTTGCCAGACATAGGGTCTCCATAGCCACCCTCTTGATACAGGGCACTTGATGTAGGCTTTGTGTTGAGTGTGAGGTCGTGTGGGAAGATGAATGGAAGCATAACGTCGCCATCACTAGTGATCAATCCAAACACCACGTTGACTGGATGTTTGACTTTTATCACTCTCGGTACATGTCCCCAAATTGCATTTTCCTCAGAATGACACCTAAACACTCTGAGATGTTCGTATTGGAGCTTCCGGTGCGAATGCTAAGCAATAAAGCATGTTGTTTCCAAATTTCAGGCAGAGTGAATTGCGTTATGGTGCTATTTTTCTCATAGACGATTCCCAACTGACCTTACTATACTCTGTAGTCGACGTAATCAAAGACAAACAATGTACACGAGCAAAATTATGAATATAAAATGGCGACAATTTACCCATCGCACGCTGTACATCCCTGGGACGGGCTGGTGTCCCGTTCAGGGGGAATGGTAGCGAATAATCCCACTTCCTTAAAATTACCAGTATTGTGTCTAAGTGAGAAACAACTAGAAACCATTGTTATTGCTGTTGTTGTTGTTGTTATTATTATTATTATTATTGTTGTTGTTGTTGTTGTAGTAGTAGTAGTTGTTGTTGTTGTTGTTGTTGTTATTATTATTATTATTGTTGTTGTTGTTGTTATTATCATCATCATCATTATTATTATTATTATTGATGGTGCAAGCTGGCACAATCGTTAGAGCGTCGGAAGACATGCTTTGCGATATTTTTTCATATGTTGTATTTTCAAACCTCGGTGAAGTTAACATTATCTTTCATGCCTCCAGGGTCGATAAAATAAAATACCAGTAAAATCCTGGCGTCGATGGTCGCGTGCCTAAATTAGAAACCGTTACCATAGTGTTAATACTAAATTATTTCAGTATCTTGGACCTTGAAAGACGGTTCTGGAATTTCTTGCTTAAAGACCGGTACAAATGATTTCGTTTATAGGGATCAAATATTCCTGCTGCTGACACATAAGCTCACACCCTCCATCAAATCGACATTGCGGGAACGGGTGCATGGTGTACCATGGGTCAGGTGTCGAAGGGATCGCAGAGCAAGTATTTTTGATGAAGAACACAACGAACTGCCCAATCCAGAAATCGAAACCACTATCTGGTTATCATTAGAGCAACACCCTAGGTCATGTGCCTTCACGCACATACTTATACATACATACACGCACATACACACACAATCATATTTAGGCGGCGAGCTGGCAGAAACGTTAGCATTCCGGGCGAAATGCTTAGCGGTATTTCGTCTGCCGCTACGTTCTGAGTTCAAATTCCGCCGAGGTCGACTTTGCCTTTCATCCTTTCGGGGTCGATTAAATAAGTACCAGTTACGCACTGGGGTCGGTATAATCGACTTAATCCGTTTGTCTGTCCTTGTTTGTCCCCTCTGTGTGTAGCCCCTTGTGGGTAGTAAAGAAATAACACACAATTATATATATGCACATACTCATGCAGACGTTTATGGATTTATGTATATAAGACACTTAAAATATCAGATTTCAAAACTGTGGTTATACTTTTAATGGTGTCAAACCCCAAACAAAATACAGAAGTTATTTCTTTAATCTCTTGTTTGTCTTCTCTGGAGGTATGTAAAAAATTAAGTCACATCTAGATTATAGGATCATGACAAATACGTTTTCTACCCTTTGCCAACAAATTAGCCTCTCCTCAGTGATAGTGACTGACCAGAAGTTGTCATTTTAAGGGATAATCGCTTCCGGTAGAACTTCGTATTATATCTCAGCAGATACTTATGATTTCTCGCCTGCCATACAGTCAAATCTAAATAATTCATTTCTTTACTTTGCCCTATATATATATATATATATATATAT
>NC_068992.1:40875379-40877322 GCF_001194135.2 Octopus bimaculoides
ATATATATATAGAGAGAGAGAGAGAGAGAGAGAGAGAGAAATATATATATATATAGAAATATATACATACACCCGCACACACTCACACATATACTTCTTATTCTGCATAGAATCATATACATGAGGCTTTGATTAAGTGAATCAAGAGGTCTACATAAAAACATTCGCGTTTTCCAAACTTAACAAAACTATAAATATTTACAAGAATTTAAAGAATTAACAGAGGAATCCGAATATTTTATTTTGAATTTTGAAACAAATTATTATCGCATGAATGTCACTATTGTGCCTTCCTTCGTATTGGAGCTTGGAATTAATAGAACAACACCCAGTTCTCTATGTATTCCATATGCAACCAATTTGGAATTTGTTTCGGTGCCTGAAAATAATTTATGGTTCATCAAAGAATTTTTGTATGTTTGTCTGACCAAACATAAATTTGGAAAATTTTTTTTTACGCTTGTCTTTTTTTACCTGTTTTTTTTTTTAAATCATTTTCTTTTGTATTACTTCTTTCATTCATAGGACGGCGGTCATGCTGGGGCACCACCTTGACGAGATTAGACGAACAAATCGACTACAGTACTTCTTTCCTTATTTATTTTCAAGTCTAGGGCTTATTTTATCGGTTTCCTTAATCGAATCGTTAAATTACGGGGACGTAAACAAACCAACACTGACTATCATGTGACAGTGGGAAAGAGTAACAGACACACACGCACACAAACGTATATGTATGTACACACACATATATATACATGCATATTATATATATATATACATGTATATTATGTATATATATATACATATTTATTTTTAAAATTTATTTATGGATTTCAGCCAAGTGGCTGTGGTCATGCTGGAGCACCACCGTGACTTTCCGTCTTTATGCTGTCCTCTCTTCACGTTCCTTGCATGGCTCTTCTCCTCCACCTGTCTTGAAGACCTCTATATCCATGTCTTGCAGGTCTCTCAAATGTTTTGGCAGGGCATTAAAGAGCTGAGGTCCTCTGAAACCGAGGCTGTTGCAGTACCTTGTTCATATGTGAGATGCAGTGGACGGTACCCTTGGTACCATGCAGTAGCGACCTGTGCGGGCATTCTTGGAGTACTTGATGCCAAAGTTTGGTACCAGTCCTTCCAGTATTTTCCATATGTATATTATTACATATCTTATTACATATATTATTACATATTTTCCATATGTATATTATTATTACACGTGTTGGACAAAATAATGGAAACACCTTAAAATTTCAAACAAATTTATTTTAACATGGGTAGGAACACCTTTGGCAGTAATTACAGCTTGAATTCTACAAGGTATGAACTCGTACAAAGTTTGAATTGTTTCCAAAGGAATTTTTGTCCATTCTTCAGTTAAAACAGTCTCCAGTTCTTGTAGTGATGATGGTGGAGGATATCAACTCCATACCTGTTTTTCTAAAATGCACCATAAATGTTCAATAATATTGAGATATGGGGATTGTGATAGCCAGATAAGATGTTCAACCTCACTAGAATGTTCCTCGTGCCATTCAGTAACAACTTTAGCTGTGTGAATTGATGCATTATCATCCTGAAAGATTGCGTTTCCCTCCGGAAACAGTTCCGCAACCATAGGATGAATTTGATCAGATAAGATTCTTAGATAGTCTTGACTATTAATTCTGCCATGAAGGGAAACCACTGGGCCGGCGGATTTCCAAGATATAGCTCCCACTCCAGATCATCACAGATCCTCCTCCATGTTTAACAGTTGGAAGAAGGCAGTCTGGGTCAAATGCTTCCTTTGGTTGTCTCTACACGTATACTCGGCCGGTGGTCGGAAATAAAGTAAAGGATGACTCGTCCGAGAAAATAACATTCTTCCACTGCTCTAGGGACCAATTCTGTAGGTTTTTACTTCACTCTAAACGCTTTGCAACGTTTGATTTTGAATG
>NC_068992.1:40877585-40878670 GCF_001194135.2 Octopus bimaculoides
TTGATACACCAAACATTTCGGCTGTTTCGTTACGCTAGCGCCTGCCTTACGAGCGCCAACAATTTGACCTCTTTGAAAGTCCGACAGATCTGTCATTTTAATGAATTTTAATTACCTTTTTCTGATGATATCTGAAAGGAAACAGCAATTTTAGCAAAATATATTAAGCAACACTAATGATAAACCAAAAAAACATAAAAATAAACAAGTTTTGACGGTTTTATAGATACTTCAAAATTATGATGCTATGCGAATTTTAAGATAAAAAGATTTTGACAACTCTATAACGTTTCTCTTTCTACACAATCATACCATCAACCAACAGTTCAATTCATTATCAAAATGTCTGAAGGCGGCGAGCTCGCAGAATCGACGGGCGAAATGCTTAGCGACATTTCACTCGTCCTTACGGTCTGAGTTAAAATTCCGCTGAGGTGGACTTTGCCTTTCATCCTTTCGGGGTCGATAAAATAAGTACCAGTCGAGAACATGGGTCGATGTAATCGACCATCTCCCTCCTCCAAATTTCAGGCCTTGTGCCTATAGTAGAAAGGGTTATTAAAATGTATACCAAACAAAGCCCCGACTCTTTTATTAGTTCTCTACTTACAGGGCAAATTATACTGTTTGCGAATAACGCTTATTGAATTACACGCAAATTTATAAGACAAATAACATAAATCATATAGGTTTTGTGGGTTAAATTTGTTCTAACAATTATTTTCTTTTGGGAGTTCCTTAACAAGTGATATTATCAAAATAACCCCAATTATCTAAATATCAATTAAAGGTTACCATTAATAAAATAGAAACGTAAGCAAACGCAAAAATTCCAACCCCACAACAAAACAAGTAACACGACCCGCATAACATATTTGAACTAAGGTGGTAATTAATCACAATTGAAAACAATTCATTTCCATTACACACACACATACATACACACACGCACACACACAGAAAACACGCGCGCGCGCACACACACAAATGTATATGTATGTGTGCGTGTATATATAAGTATATATAATTATACCTGTTTATATGTATGTATATGTATATATATATATATATATATATATATATAT
>NC_068992.1:40880039-40881569 GCF_001194135.2 Octopus bimaculoides
TATATATATTTGTTTTGCAAGATTTTTTATGTGAAATCGTGTGTTGAAACAGATGTTGTTGTACTTGGGGGATGGTCATATTGCCACAGTGCGTGTGTTTTTATTGGCTAAACTGGCAATATGACCATCCCCAAGTACAACAACATATATATATATATATATATATACATACAAGTATATGTGTCAAAACATGTACCCACGTGTACATATACATACGTACACACACACATACACACGCACACGTACACTCTTTCTGTTTCTCTCTCACACACACAGAGGCAGTAGTGTTTATATTCAGTATATCAATGAAGTCATCAAGGCGATTGAATGAGAGACTGTCGAGATAATATCTCACAGGATGATATATCAATGCCAAGCTTTCTTCACCTTTCTTTTGTATCTCCCCCACTCACCTCAGCGCCACCTTCTATTTTTTTATCACTTCACCAAATCATTTACCACCTTTCGTATGATAAGAAAAATAAGCAGTCATTTACATAACACTATTTATTATATGATATTAACAGCTTTCTATTAATGTAATATTGGCATCCTTTAAATCAGCATTTGAGAAAACAGATGTAGCGAAAACTGAACACTGACCAAGATTCTTTACGACCTAAAATTTTTATCCTAATTGGATTCTCCAAATTTAACACAGTGTAAGAAAGCGTGGAACTATACAATAATATGTTATAGCTGTGTGGTAAGAAGCTTGTTTCCCAACCACATGGTTCCGGGTTCAATTCCACTGCGTGGCACCTTGGGCAAGTGTTTTCTATAGCCTCGGGTCAACCAAAGCCTTGTGAGTGAATTTGGTAGACAAAAACGGAAAGAAGCTCGTCGTATACACACACACACATGCACATATATATGTATATATATATATATGTGTGTCTGTGTGTGTCTGTGTGTTTGTCCCTCCACCATCGCTTGACAACAGATATAGGTGTGTTTTCCTCTCCGTAACTTAGCGGTTCGGCCAAAGAACCGACAGAATAAGTACTAGGCTTACAAACAACAAGTCTTGTTTCGAACAATAATTTGTTCGACTAAAGGTAGTGCTCCAGCATGGCCGCAGTCAAAGAACTGAAACAAGCGAAAGAATAAAAATATATATATACATATATATAAGTCAGTAAATGGTGGGGTTGTGTTAACTGCACGTGGAGAAATAATAAGAAAATAAAAAATAATAATAAGGCAGACTGCTAAACTGAAACCATATTTTACTATAGATGTGTATAGGGAAGATTAAAAAGGATTTCTAACTGGCTTTCATTGCATGGCAAATTTTCAAGATGACGGAGAATGAAATTGTTTTTTACCAAAAAATAAAAAATAATATATAAAAAAAATAAATATACCAATACATTATATTGTCGTTGAGCTTTTAAAGTTCAATGGTAATCCATGTAGATAATTATTAGGAAGATTAGGATGCATTGAATTTAGAGTAGTGTTGTGTTTCCCAAAAAAGGGGCTGAAAGTTTATGTGTTAAACAGGAATGTTTAACACATAAACTTTAT
>NC_068992.1:40881703-40884452 GCF_001194135.2 Octopus bimaculoides
ATATATATATATATATATAATGGATATCGGCTTTGAAATCTCTAGTTTCTAAATCTAGATTACAAATATACATTTATACCAGTAATAACTGGTACACTTGATTGTGTGAGTAAATACTTAACTGATAATCTGGATAACCTTGGATTTTCACAAAAAGAAATCAACCAACTAACTCACAAATTCCAAATACAATCTGTAAGTGGAACGGTAAAAATATACATGACTTCTCAAGTTTAAAATGTCACATTATTTCCATTGTCTATATTCGAACGGTGTAGCTTTGTTTCTTTGTTAGAAACCAGCTCCCTCCTGAGAGGAAAAATTTAAATATTGAAAAACTGAAGAGATACATACATACATACATGCATACATATATACATACATACATGCATACATACATACATACATACATATAAGGAAATCCGTCAGAAGGATAATTCCGAGGAAAAAGAAATAAGAACCCACAATATGGTAGAAGCCACAGCCACTCATAATAAAAAGGAATACTGTTGAAATGTACCAGTGAAGTCTTCAATAAGATGTAAGTACAACAGACCTAATTTAATGATTTGGGATAGAGAAGAGAAACTGCGTACAGTTGTGGAATGTAGATCAGTGAAAAAGAGAACACCTTTTTCACTGAACACTCTATCCAGATTACAAGTTCAGGTTTATACCTGTAATTATTGGGGCACTGGGATATATAACACACTGCCTAAATACCAATCTTGAGGATTTAGGCTTCTCAAAACCAGAAAGTAGAAGGCTAATTCGAAGACTACAGATCCAGTCCATCACTGGAATTGTAAAAATCGGTAAAACTTACCAGAAGTTTATCATTTAAATATATATGAGCGTATCTAGACATGCAACTATATGCATGAGAATACATCCATCCATCCATCCATCCATCCATCCATCCATCCATCCATCCATCCATACATACATACATGCGTGCATACACACATACATACATACATACATACATACATACAAACAAAAATACTCTGTTGATATTGAAATTCCAATGAATGAGCCCTGGTTGTAGGTTAGAAACCAATTCTTTCTCTATTGGCAAGAAATCTTGAAATAAACTGAACAATGACATACATAAACATGCACGCATATAAATTTGATGCATATATGTACCCAGAAAAGGGAAATTCTTATCTGCAAAGACTACGGAAAACCGTTTGGTCCGTGCCAAGGGGTTACTTAAGAAATTTAAAAGCCCTCACAAACATGTCTTGTTTTGGGTCATCTCTGATGAGAAAAATGTCGACCATGGCGAAAACTCGATGAAGAGAAATGACAAATCGTTATGTGCAGATCCTTCTGATGCCCCATGTGTTATGCATTCGAAGTTTCTAGCAACTTTGATGGTTGTAGGATGTTTGAGTAACAAAGATCATGTGTCATGTTATATCTTTCACGAGGCCTTAGAGTCAATACAGTTGGATAGGTTGAGGTGCTGAAGTCAGTTGTTAAACTCTGGATGGATGAAGTATGCAGTGGAAGGTCATATATGTTTCAACAAGTCTCAGTATCTCACAAAGACTACGTAATCTAAGAATGGTCGTCAGATAAACTTTAAGGTCCATGTGGCTAAAAAACTTGCGGTCTCGAAATTCAATAGATTTAAATTCTATGGACTACCACGTTCAGAGTATTGTTGAAAGGTAGATTAATCGACATACTCACAGTACAATAGCTTCACTGAAAGCCGTCATTGTCTATGTAAGGACAGTTTGATGCAGACATGTCACGATTAGGGTCTCGCATTGAAGCAGTCATCAAAGCTACAAGCTTTGATGACTGCTTCAATGCAGGACCGTAATCATATTGAGAACATGTTCTTTTGTTTAGTATTAACTTCAACTCAAGGGCTGTGGCCATGTTGGAGCACCGTCAACTGCCGTTACTACACTTTCATTAAACATCTTTTAGTAGCTGGCATTCGGCGGATGAAGGAGTTTAATGCTGCTGCCCTCATTCCCATTTCCTGCCGTGAAGTTGGCTGATCTGAGATCCGGTTTTGTTTTGAAGACATCGACTTGCACAGTATATATCTCTCAGCTCTTCTGGATGGATATTAAAAAGCTGTGGACTTTTGAGTCCCTGGATTTTGCAGCATCTGGTCCTGCATTTTCACAAGGAAGGGATTTTATGCGCCTTGCAATGGCACCCTGTTCTGGCGTTTTTGTATAACTTTCAATGCCAAAGTTTGGTTCAAGTCCTTCTAGGATCGTTCAGCTGACTATTGCAGTATACCTTTCCCCAACTTCGTTCCAGAAAATAAAGTCTGAACCTCTTGAGTCTCTCACAGTCGCTAATTTGCTGCATCGAGGCAATCTTCTGGACTGCTTCGAGTTCCGTTGTTAATTTCACAAAATGTGGTGAACATAGTTGGGATCAATAGCCAAGTCGGCTTGGGGAAAAAGTCCTCCAGAGGACCTTCATCATCATCATCATCATCATCATTTCCTGTTGTTTTGTTTTGAAGGCTCTAAGAATCTATCCAGTCAGCCGCCAGCATTTCATTGCCAACTTAGTTTGTATGCATCGCTACTAATGTCAATGCACAGTTCACTCACTGACTGCGATTCTGGAACTACGGTCCCTCCAGGTCCAGTGTATTTTACCTGCACTGTGTGGTCCTTGTTGGATTGAAGTTGTTTTATTAAATTACCAAATAGGTTCTCAAATAACTCTTGCACCCTGTATACATACATGCATTGATATATATATA
>NC_068992.1:40885219-40886694 GCF_001194135.2 Octopus bimaculoides
ATATATATATATATATATATATATATATATATATATATATATACACACATACATATACACATATGTCTGTCTGTATGTATATGAGGAGAAAGAAGGAGAAAGGGAGCGATATGGATTAATAAGAAATAAGGAAATGATGTAGACACCGTTACTAGTTCATATGAATTTCAAGTACGTAGAAACCTGTAGGTTTCTATGTCCTTGAAATCTGTAGGCCTTTATGCACTCAAAATTCAACCTTGCCACTTAAAATATTCCTCTACCCCTGTCGTTAAGAGAAATTATTATATCAGAGAATAAAAGGAGGCTGAATTAACAGAAAAGATTATATGTTTGTTTTACAGGAAGAGATACATAGGATGTTGGGATGTTCATGCATTTCCCCAATAACGTGTTTTGAATGAAGCTATTTAGCTGTACGAGGAAACGAAACTGCATTGTAGAATTAATGGGTAACATTAATTTCTAATTTTGGTAGAAGGACCACGTGTTTTCGGAAAGAGTTTTTTGTCGTTTTTAGAGTTTTTAGTTGGTTGTATCAGCCTCAGTATATTACTGGTATTTTATTGTATTGGTCACCGTAGGTTAAGAGGTGACTCTGTCAACGGAGATATTTGAACTTAGAACGTAAAGATTCGAAATCAAATAAGATTGTAACCCTAGCTACCGATTCAGTGGGGGTCCATTTTAATACACGCTGCAGGTTTAGGTTTGGCAAACAAGTAAAGAATCTGTATTTAAGATGATGATGCATGGCCTGTCGTTAAAGATGAAGGGTATTTCGGGTGCGTGGAAGATGGAAAAAAGAAAATACTCAGAGGACCCCCATCGATTTAGACGATAAACATTCAGTTATTCAATCAACTGATCGTTAAATTAACGAATAAATGACTGAGTATTCCACACTTATACGCGAATCTCTTCACACAATTCCCAAGCCGAATCAGCAAGGCATTTTGTGAAAAAGTTCACTTTTCGAGTTGGAGGCACAATCTGTCTCACAAGCATCTAAATAGTTTCTATCAACGCAGTTTCACTCATAATTCACTCATTATTCTTTTATTCTTTTAATTGTTTCAGTCATTTGACTGCGGCCATGCTGGAGCACCGCCTTTAGTCAAACAAATCGACTCCAGGAGTTATTCTTTGTATGGTTAGTACTTATTCTATCAGCTGCTTTTGCCAAACCGCGAGATTACGGGGACGTAAACAAACACCAACACAAACACACACACATAAATACACACACACACATATATATACGACGCGCTTCTTTCAGTTTCCGTCTACCAAATCCACTCACAAGGGTTTGTTCGCCCCGAGCTATAGTAGAAGACACTTGCCAAAGGTGCCACGCAGTGGGACCGAACCCAGAAGCATATGGTTGGGAAGCAAACGTCTTACCACATTGATACCTTTGCGCCTACTTATATATAAATGTATGTATATATATAATATATATATATATATATATA
>NC_068992.1:40887030-40889491 GCF_001194135.2 Octopus bimaculoides
ATATATATAGCTGTGAGCACTCAGTCATGCTTGAATTATCATAGCCTGCCAAGTACATTTCTGGCATAAATATAGTGAACAGTTGTCAAGCGGAAACCCAAACTGGCTGCAGTCTTCACGTGTCAAAAGATTAACATTTTGTCCTATGGCGTTTTACTGCTTGGTGAATTGACGATTGATCGTAGAAAAATAAATAAAAGCTTTATATTTCAGAATGTAGACCACCCGAAAGATGGAAAAACAACCTCCTAGAACATAAACCTTATTTTATAGGGAAGTTATTATTTTGTATTGCATACGTAAGAATGGAAAACAAAGTTACACCACACCCTCGGGCGCGGACTCATATGTAAAAATACATCTTATATATCTTCATTCTTCTGAAGTTACAAAGTGGCTGGAAGACCGAGAGTTTCGAGTATGTCACATATTAAGCCTCTGCCTATTATATAATGTGTCTGAACTGTTAGAATCCTACCATCAGCATATAAGTTGAAGTGAAAATGAAATGTAAATCTGGGAACTTGTGAAGTGTCTTACGTCACCTGACTTTTGCGCTGTGTGTTGGATCTGGCGTTATTACATCGTTTCACACCCACTAGAGAGCAGTGTAGAATGAAGCCGAAACGATTGTTGTGCTAAAAAATGCTTCTAATTACACTCCGTCTTCCGTATTAATCTTTTGATATATATATTATATATTACACTTATATATTACATATATATATTAATCTTTTAAATACACATACACACACAAACACACACACACACACACACACACACACACACACACACACACACACACACACACACACACACACACACACACACACACACACACACACACACACATATAGATGTAACGGAATGTGTCCTTCGCCATTCCTACCCAACGGCTTGAACCTACGAACACTAACAACGTGCTGTATTAAATCCGAGATACTTCTTATTACATCACCTGACGAGAAGCTTCTGCACGGAGGGATGCACCACAACTAATTGTATACTTCGCCACCTGCGAGGGAGCGATGCAGGATGTGTCGAAACGATCGTTGTGAGCAATAAACCTTGCCATGTATTCCATTTTCCGTCTCCATCATGTGTTATATATATATATATATATATATATATATATATATATACACTGACATATATACATTCATGCTGTGCATAGAAGCAGCGCTGCATTAGAATGTTCATCAGTAGAACATACTTAACGTATGTACACTGTTGAAAATCGGTAGTTGCAGCAGGCGTTTGGGAAGAATTTTCTCTCTAGGTGTACTGCACAAAAAACTCAATATACTTCAGCAGTAGACGAAACGAAAAGAGACAAATGTCAATTCCGACAGGATGTTGTCTCAAGAATCCGAAGTATATAGAAATAGTGAATAAACTATGCAGCAGCCATGCAAAACGCCGCCAGGTTGAATAAAATTCAAATTATGTGACAGGAATAGCTCTAAATCAAAATATTTATCTATATGACATACATAACGTATGTATGTCGGAAGCTTCAGTGGTCGCCTGCGAAAATACCCCTTTGTAGATATATTGTGTGAAAAGAAACTATAAGAGACTGCATCTGAGTGCTGAGCCCCAGTGCAGCATTCTATAGCTTCCTGAGAAACACAATGAAGGAAAGAAGATTTATTTGAAGACTTATTGTAAGTTGTATTCACGTTTTTACTTAATCAGTCTCCTTTCTGAAGTTCAATGCCCCACCAAAATATAAGCAAAGCCCAACAGCGGTGTCGCATGCTCCAGTTTGGGAATTGCTACTGTACATATCTGTCTAACGATCGTGTGTTGCAGAGTCGTGGCATTCTGCCACAGAGCTGCCTCTATCACGTAGAGCATGGATCTCGCTAATAACTGGCTCTACCATAGCCAGGAAGTCTGGATAGTTATTCTGTCGAGTGGATGTTGTGAGCAAGTGATGCGGTGATTAAAAATAATTTCAGAACTGAGGTCTTCCTCTTTAGACAAGCACTCATCAACCTTTTCAAGTACCACTTGAAGAGAAGGATGCGAGTGGGGAAGGTGGCACTGTTTTATGAAAGGTGACCGTGAACAATGATATTAATGAAGGTGAATAGAACAATAATAATAATAATAATAATAATAATAATAATAATAATAATAATAATAAATTATATGCTAAAAACGACAAAGAGCGAGAAACACTACTACAGACAGTACACGGCTTTACCAAGGAAATAGACATGAAATTCGGATTAGAAAAATGTGCCAAAGCAACCCTGAAAAGAGGAAAATTAGTTAAAAGTAGCAATATAACACTAGATAAAGCCAATGAAATAAGAGAACTAGACGAAAGCCAACCATATAAGTATTTAGGAGTCAATGAACTAGATAGGATACAACATACACAAATGAAAGAAAAAATAAAGAAAGAGTACTATAGACGAGTTAGATCAATACTAAAAACAGAGCTCAATGC
>NC_068992.1:40890653-40893669 GCF_001194135.2 Octopus bimaculoides
AATAATAATAATAATAATAATAATAATAATAATAATAATAATAATAATAATAATAATAATCCCAAGAAGAGATGGGCTATAAGTACTTTGGGATTTTGGAAATGGATAAATTGATGGAGAAAGAAATGACAAAAAAATTTAAGGTGGAGTACTTGCGCAGACTGACACTGATCCTTAAGTCGAAATTAAACGGACGGAATAAGATCGAAGCTATCAACACCTGGGCGGTTTCACTCCTTAGATATGGAGCAGAGGTAATCGCATGGACAGTAGTCGAAGTAAACAGCTTAAACAGAAAGACTAGGAAGTTGTTAACTAGATATGGGTCACTCCACCCAAAATTGACACATACAGACTGTATGTACCAAGAAAAAGAGGGGGAAGAGGACTTATTGGATGCGAACACACCATTAAAGCAGAAGAAAACAATATAGCATAGTATGTAAAAAATGCCACAGAACCGTTATTACCAGAAGTAAGAAGGTCAGACTTGTGTAGGATGAAAGATTGCAAAGATAAAGCACTGTACAGGCAATTGAAAACGAATGAAACTGAAAATAGGTGGGTAAAGAAAAGAATGCATGTCCAGAGAAAAAAGATGGCTGTAGATGACTAAAAGTGATTTAAAACCTGAAACGGAGGCTCTAATCTGTGCTGCCCAAGAGCAAGCACTAAGAACAAACTACATAAAATACAGAATAGACAACACATCAGAAAGTGATAAGTGCAGAATCTGTGGACAAAACGGTGAAACCGTATGGTATATTACCAGCCAATGTATGCCACTAGCCGAGAAGGAATATGAGACGCCACGACAATATAGCCAGGCTTGTCCATTGGACACCTTGCAACAAGTATGGACTTGACAGAGCAAAAATTGGTACGACCACAAACCTGAAGGCATTGTCGAAAATAGAAATGCAAAGATCCTACGGAATTTTATGATTCAGTGCGACCATGAGATTGAGAATACGAAGCCAGACATAGTCTTAATTAAGAAAGAAAACAAACTATACTGGATCGTAGATATAGCATGCCCAGCTGACAACAATGTATACGATAAGGAAGAAAGAAAAGTCGAGAGATATGACAGGTTAGCTTGGGAAGTTAAGCAGTTGTGGTCGATGTAAAAAGGTAGCAGTAGTACCAATAATTATCGGAGTAATGGGAACAGTGAGAAAAAATCTCGAGAAGTACGTGGAACAAATAGGGGCTGCAATAAGGGTGGAGCACTTGCAGAAAACAGCAACGCTTGGAACCACTCGAATACTCCGGAAGGTGCTCGAAAAATAAGAGGTGTTACCTTAGTTCACTGGTAGTGAACAGCTGACACCGTAGTACATCTCCAGCGTTAGAAGCTGTGTAAAGGCAATAGTAATAATAATAATAATAATAATCGTTTCAACTAAAGGCACAAGGCCTGAAATTTAGGGGAAGGGATAAGAGGATTACATCAACTCCAATTCTCAGCTGGTACTTATTTTATCAGCCCCGAAAGGATAAAAGGCAAAGTCAACCTCGGCGGAATTTGAACTCAGAACGTAAAGACGGACGAAATGCTGTTAAGCATTTTTCCCGGCGCGCTAACCATTCTGTCAGCTCGCTGCCTTAATTACATTTGAAATATTACGCATAAATGTCCACAGTCTCATAGCAAATATGATGGAGAGAAAACGGGAGAGAGACTGATAGAGGAAAAAAGAAACAGAGATAGGTAGATGGAGGGAGAAGGAAGGAGAGGAGAAGAACGAGAGAGAAAGAGGTAGAAAAGGGACAGAGTAGAGCGAAAGAGATAGAGGTAGAGAAGTAGAAACAGAAATGGATAAAAACAGGGAAGTGGAGGGTGTCCGAGAAAGTAAAATGTAAATATTTGAAGCTTTCTTACCTCGTCAGTGACATCTTCCTCGGTTCGGTTTAATGCTGAGACAGTACAGAGATAGTACAGAGACAGCAGAAGGAAACTGCAGGAAGGAAAACAGAAAAACAGAAACTATTACATATTTCGAAAATGTTTCAAGTAATGTATGAAAATAAAGCAGACAATGAATGAAAATACAACAGATATTAACCCTTGGCATGCCAACCCTACTGAAACCGCCTCTGGTTCTGTAGTACAAATGGCTTGTTTTCAAAAGTTGTGAATTAAAATCTTCCACTAAAACTTAGTCACAATTTATGTTCCTAACACTAGCCTAATGATGACTAATTTATTTTACTAAATTCTTTGTTGTATTTAAAATTAAACGAAAGAAACACAGAGCATCTCAATAGAAAGATGGTAACAAAAGGGTTAAAGACAGTCAGTCAAATGTGTCATCAATTTGCATAAGATTTGGCTGTTATTTCTAACAAGCCAATCTGCAAATTAACCTTTTTGATACCAACCCTGCTGAAACTGCGTCTGGTTCTGTAATACAAATGTCTCATTTTCAAAAGTTTTGAATTAAAATCTTCCATCAAACCTTAGTCACAAAATATGTTCCTAATACTAGCTTAATGATGACTAAGTTTTTTTTACTAAATTCTTTGTTATATTTAAAGTAATTGAAAGAAACACAGAGCATCTCAACAGAAATATGGTAACAATAGGGCTGAATGAAGATAATAAAGGATTCTCTGTCAGTTACGACGGCAAAATTTCTAGTTGACTCAATCAACGGAAAATTCTGCTCGTGAAAGTTATGTGCATGTGGCTGAGTACTCCACAGACACGCGTACCCTTAGTGTAGTTCTGAGGTAGATTCAGCATGATAACCAGTGTGACAAGGCTGGCCCTTCGAATTACGGAAACAATTCATTTTTGCCAGCTGGGTGGACTGAAGCATTGTGAAATACACACACACACACACACACACACGTATATATTCAGCATAATTCGGGTGAAAATCTCGTAACCTGCATTTATGTATTCCACCCGATGAAGCGTCCCCATACGGCTGCTGTTGCTAAATAGTCTTCAGCTGTAAAGCAGCGTATTACTTCATTACAAATCTACGGATGCACATACGCAAATAAT
>NC_068992.1:40898167-40899092 GCF_001194135.2 Octopus bimaculoides
TGTGTGTGTGTGTGTGTGTGTAAATAATTGTCACATATTATTTATAAATTCCTCTATTTACATAATATTGAGGTCTCTTTCTTTCTTTTGTTGTCTTACCTTTTCTATCGACACACACACACACAACGCACTAGAGGACAATAAAACATCCGGACAGATAGACGATGCAAAGGCGGACAACAATTAGAGGGACAGGAAAAAAGAACGGGTCATTCGTGGCCTTCTTTCCTCAGTCAAATTACCAGATGTCCTTATAGTTTCGGACAGTTACACTTGAGACTTTTCGATCGGGTTGTACCCTTCCCCCAAAAGTCCAAGCTATGAGCGTTAGATTTTTTGTAAGAAAGCTAGCGAATGTGTACGTGTGTAATGGACTCTCCCGTTAACAGACGACGTATGAGGGTTTCACAGTTTCTTACCGAACAACCACAAAGATGATTTGTTTATACTGATCGAATATTTGTGTTGACATAAGCTCACTCTCTCCATCAAATCGACATTACCTGCACAGGTGCAACTGGGTGCCACATGTCAGATGTCGAAATGATCGCAGAGCAACATGAAATAAAGTGTTTTGCTCAAGAACACAACGCAACACCCGGTTTGGGAATCGAACCCACGATCTCACAATCGTGAGTGCAACACCTTAACCACTAAGCCATGCGTGTTCGTTTCTCTTTTTGTCATCTGCGATTATATTTTGTTTCTTTTATATAAATGACGATATTTCCTCCGTCTGTCTGTTGTTCTCTCTACAAAACGGGAAATTACATTTTAACGAGTTATATTTATGCATTTATCACTCGACGAGATATATCTGAACCAGTTGTTGAGTGTCCCACCCAAGAGTAATCGATGATGTGCCGAAACAATTCTCGTATATTCCATCTTCTGTTTTTCATTTGTTGCATATATATATATATAT
>NC_068992.1:40899952-40901039 GCF_001194135.2 Octopus bimaculoides
ATATATATATATATATATATAGATACATACATGCATACATACATACATATATATACATATATATATTTATAGATACTTACATGCATACAGACACATATATATATATATATATACATATATATGTATGTGTGTGTGTGTGTGTATGTATTATGAATGTATTTATCTCCATGCACCGTTAGGCTACCGGTCTTCGTTTGTTTATGCTCCCCATAAAGTACAAGTTTATCAAAAGAAGCCGAAAGAATAAGTATAAAACGACCACCCCTAATAATGGGGTCAATTTGTTCGACTAAACGCACTCAAAGGGGTGGTACGGGATGGCTGCAGTTTAACGACTGAGAAAGGTGACAGTTAAAGATAAAAGAACCACACACACACACTTACACACACACACACACACACACACACACACACACACACACACACACACACACACACACACACACACACACAAACACACACACAAACACAAACACACGCATTCATACATATACACGTATTTGCTAAGATGAAGGCAACATCAGAATTCATATTGGCATACAGGGAAACTGACAGAAATTGATATGAACAGGCAGGACAAAAGACAGTACACTTCCCTCATATGCACATGTATAATAAATTGCCGAGTTAATCTTTTTACCAGATTACCGCTTTTCCGTTTCCATATATACTTAAACCAAATGTTACCATTTACAATGGAACCAACCAAAATATCTCTCAGCAAAGTCTAATTATAACACACATACCCAAAACAGATGTAAACATTCCTGTATATATATCCGTATTTCCCATTTTCTGAAGTTTTTTTCCATTTTGTGTGCAGCAGAAAAATTTGCACTAACATCCACGTCAGTCGACAATCATTATGTTAAAAAAATGTAATTATTCATTTATTTCATTTACTAAAAAAACTGACCATAAAATATCTTTCGTCGCCTTTGGTGTGTATATACATATATACATACACACACATACATACATACATACATATGTAGACACACTCACACAGATACACACAGATACATTCAGATACACATACAAGCACATACATATGTAAATGCATATATGTATATATATATATATATAT
>NC_068992.1:40901258-40903135 GCF_001194135.2 Octopus bimaculoides
ATATATATATATATACAGAGGGAGGGAGAGAGAGAGAGAGAGAGAGAGAGAGATAGAGAGAGATAGAGAGAGAGAGAGAGAGACAGAGAGAGAGAGACAGAGAGAGACAGAGAGAGAGAGGGAGAGAGAGAAAGTGAAAGAGAGTGGGAATGAGGGAGAGAGAGATGAGAGAAAGAGAGATAGGGAGAGAGAAAGTAAGAAATGGAAGAAGAAAAAGAGAGAACGTGCGGATGTGTGTAGAAGGATGGAATGTGCTGTTAAGCATTTTTCGGGAATAATCTGCCCCAGATTTTTGTCATCCGCTCATTCAGTTTAGTAACATCGACCAACACTTATTAATTAAAAACGCAAGAATTGCGTTGACAAAAATATTCCTCGCCATATTTAGTAACATATATTAATTAACATTTCTAATTAATATTTCATTTTTATTATTTAATTCACGCTTACGTTACTTATGTTATTTCTGTTTTTGGTTTTTATAACTGTTTTACATTTCATACCTGTTTTATATATTATTTCTGTTTTAATGCATTGCCATCCTATTCCAGACTAATGATGAGCAATGACTCTGAAACTAGTCTCTGGATGCTGGCTTTGCTGGGTGGAGGTGCTTGTC
This sequence comes from Octopus bimaculoides, assembly GCF_001194135.2. Lineage (NCBI taxonomy): Eukaryota > Metazoa > Mollusca > Cephalopoda > Octopoda > Octopodidae > Octopus > Octopus bimaculoides. Next base: position 40,901,878 of record NC_068992.1, read on the forward strand.
TCAACTTTGAAAACATAAGGACACAGGAAATGTATCAAGGCTAACGGGAAACTGTGTTTCCTAGGGCTAAATAGCAGTAGTATTCTTCCCTTTCCTGGGACTGACACATTAAGTTGACAACATACCATCGATTATATATCATATTTGATTTATATTTTATTTCCATTTTATTTTATTTCTATATTTTACTCTTTTCTATATATTTTGTTTCAACTCAATATTTGGTTTGTGTGTTATATTTATATCACGTTTCAGTTTCGTACTTTCGGTTTATTTTATTTGTTTTATATTTTATTTATGTTTTACGGTTATTTCTGTTTTATATTCATTTCTGGTTTCTTTATATTCATTTCTATTTTCTCTATACTTATTTCTGTATTTTTTTAAGATGGCGAGCTGGCAGAATCGTTAGCACGCCAGGCAAAATGCTGAGCGTTATTTCGTCCGTGCTTAAGTTCAAAAACCCTCCGAGGTCGACTTTACCTTTTATCCCTTTCGGGGTTGACAAAATACGTACCAGTCGTGTGCTAGAGTCGATGTAATCGACTATTCCCATCCCCCAAATAAGTACCAGTTGCGCACTGGGGTCGATGTGATCGACTTAAGCCCTTTGTCTGTCTTTGTGTGTCCCATCTATGTATTGCCCCCTGTGAGCAATAAAGAAATAAATTGCAGGCCTTGTGCTTATAGTAGATAGGATATACATTTCTGTTTAATTTTATTTTGGATATATATTTCATTTCTGTTTTATTTTTTCTGTTTTATATTGTATTTCTCTTCCTGTTCATATTTTATTTGTATTTCCTGTTTAAATTCTCTTTATAGTTACTTTCTTCGTTTATATTATTTTATTTTTATGGTTTATAACTAAGATAACTCAGATATGTTTCGCCCAAAACATTGACTCAGGCCCAGTCAAACTTTAAAATATTTGTTCCGGCTGCTTAGGCACTGACTTCAAATCCCACCAATGTCAGCTTAGCCTTTCATTCCTCCGGGGTTTTTAAGATCAAAGTACAAGAAGTGAGGTCAATACAATTGAGTAAACCAGACTCTAAACAAACTGATGGCTACCTGCCAAAATTAGAAATTATTACGTCTCTACCAATTACGTGAATTTAAGCAATTCTTCTTCTTCTTCTTCTTCTTCTTCTTCTTCTTCTTCTTCTTCTTCTTCTTCTTCTTCTTCTTCTTCTCCTCCTCCTCCTCCTCCTCCTCCTCCTCCTCCTCATCCACCGTCTTCCATCACTCTTCCTCT
>NC_068992.1:40907301-40910124 GCF_001194135.2 Octopus bimaculoides
AAGGCTCGAAACCTAAAAGATTTTCTCACTTCCCGAACGTTAAACTAATACGTCTGTTTACACACCCGTCTTCGTCTTATGTTTCTTTTTTGTAAATTCTCACCATATATATATATATATACACACACACACACACACACACACACACACACGCACACACACACACACACGCACACACACACACACACACATATAATTGACAGAATGAGATAAAAAGTCGAAGGCTGTGAATAGATTTTAGAACATTTGTAACGAGGTCTTACAGCTGTTTCCGGGATAAAGACCTTCTCTTTATAGATGTTCTGATAACTATTCACAGTCTTGGATTTTTTTTTATCTCATTCTGTCAATTATTATATATATGCATGCTAGTATATGACCCACGCTGGACTCTTCATTCTTATCATTATCGAATCTAGAGCTTAACTATGGTCTGTCCATAGCACTTATTTAGCGTTACCTGACGACTTTGGGTCTTCTTGACACCAATACCTCTCATATCCTCGATATATATATATATAGAGAGAGAGAGAGAGAAAGAGAGAGAGAGAGAGCGAGAGAGAGAACAGCAATTTTGAGAGAGTCGGTAAGTCAATAACATTGACTTCAGTGCTCAACTGTTACTTTCCTTTTTAGTCCTCAAAGCATGAAAGACAACGTCGATCTCGGTGGAATTTGAACTTAAAACGTGAAAAAGGACGAAATGCCGCTTAGCATTTGTCCCGGTGTGCGAATGATTCTGCCAGCTCACAGCTTTAAGGTTAATTAATATTACTATGGATTAAGAAACTAATGAGAATCTGAGACTGAGCCGCAAATGTCTACTATAAAAACGAAATTAACAGGCAAAATCAGAACAGTAAGTGCTGCCCTCTAGGGACTTATTTTACTCTGTTAGCAGACATCGTACATTCCTGGTCCTTCATACAAGTTCTGATCCAGATTAACACAGGATCAAAGCTGAGAAATAGAAGCCTCTAAAGAAAGAAACTAAACATCCTCACAAGAAATTCGAGTGTTGCGGAACAACATGGATGCATTGATTATAAATTTTTGCTTTCAAAAGAATTAAAAAGTATCTGAACGTGGCTGGAGCAGGACTCGATATATGAAGAGAGGTAAACTGAAACTGCTAGTTACGTAGTTCTCTGTTCCACTGATTCTGTCACTAGACCGCCATTAAAAATAGTTATTACTAAAAATGAATCTGCTCTTGACTTGCCAACTGTAAGGTCTTCTATTATATTTTGAATACCACAAATATAGAAAGTAAAACAATACGTATTTGGTTTCCAATTATCTCGTAGAATTTGCAGGCATTCTTCTTTATGTGGCTGTAATGGAACTGAAATAGAATTCAGAAAAAGACAAACATCCACTTCCCGTGCACTTCTTCCTGCAACTCCCCACCCCCTTCTGGCACAACACTTATTGTAATTCCCCACTTGCTATATTCACCACTTGCTGCATTCGCCCCACTGGCTGCAGTTACTGTGCAGTAGAGTGCAACACTTTTGGCAAAACATTTACCCGGAATTGCTAATTAAATGTTTAGATGTGTGAGACAACGTCTTGATATTCATTTTTAGAGGCTATATAATTTCAGTGATGAGTGCCGGAGCAGCAGTTTTGTTCAGAAGCTCGGATGGTTTGTAACTGTAATTCAAAAGTTGTAGTCTGTGTCACGCTGGTTCTGTCTGAGAATTACGTCAAGAGCTCAGTTACTTACACTCTAATTCAAGGACAGATAATTGACTTATATAAACAACTGAATCTTCATCGGTGAACGACAGGGATTCAACCCCACAATCGTATAATAAATGATTCTCTACTTCATAGAGAATAAATCAATAGGTGTATGAGCAATTACGAGATCTTATACGTACATATGCACCTACATATATATCATAATGATGCATACACACATACATGCATGCATACATACATACATACAAACATATATAGAATATATATATATATGTTTTTGTATATGTATATTTTTATGTTTAAAGAACCATGGTATTATTTATATATGATCAAATGTTTGGAGGTATGGTGTCATATATAAAGTCGTTGACTCGAATTTGATGTTTGTTCTATGATCAATGTTTCTTTATCTCTGTTTCATTTACATTTGAGCACTTCTTTTTTGCAGTCCTATAAACCCTTTTGTTTCCATAAAAAGAGACAAAAATTATTTCTTGTCGTATATATATATATATATATATATGAAAATGCACATACACTTAAAAAGTGAAGAGATTGCGTATTTTCTTTTGTTTATGATAAATCTATGAAAGCATCCACTGCTGTTATATATATATAAACGGCTCTGAAGCTGTAGTTACCGCACATAAATGAAAACATAAAATAACATGGACAATAATCGTCCGAAAAGAGCCGATCGAGAATTCGTAATACTGACGTCAGTTTCGGCAATTTCCGTGGGCTCATCGGTTAAGAAAGCTCGATTGTTCAGCTCCTTCCGGATTCTCTTCGCCATTACTATTTATGTTTTCATCATCCAAATTAATGGATGATTTAGCGATTCGCTAATATGTATTTATAAAATTAATATAAACAGCAGTTTGCAATGTTTCACCAAAAATGAGAATTATAATTGTCACTAAAAGTGACTAGAGTGTTAGGAAACAATTACATTGCTAGAAATAAGAGCTAAACGGCTCTAATGGTGTAGTTAACGCACATGAATGAAAACTTATACACTAAAAGGGGCTATAATTGATTATAGTGACAATTATAATTCCCCTTTTTGGTTAAATATTGCAAACTGCAGTTTATATTAAATATATATATATATAT
>NC_068992.1:40911316-40912612 GCF_001194135.2 Octopus bimaculoides
GCATACAATTCTATGACTTTTTACTAAGAAAACATGGTAAGGATTTTCAAGAATCAACATCGAAGAAGTTATCTGATATGAATACCCAATGAAAAGGTTTCCAGGTGATAATTCGACCTGATAGATATAGCAAGGAAATTTTCCTGATTTTACACACTTGCGTTTGAAAAGAAAAGAAAAAAATAATACAAAAAGTAAAACACATCGTTTAATATAGTCGCTGGTGAACTTAAACGTTATGGTTCATATAGTGTTGGGACTATTGTCGCTGTTGTTGTTACTGCTGCTGATTGTCTGATTGCTGAATACAGCTGTGTTTTTCTGTTAAGATTTTAATTCAAGTTTCGGTTCCGAGGCCTACTTAACGTCGAAGATTATTTAATTAAAGGCCTTAAACTACAAAACTCACTGCTAATCTGTATTTAAAATGTACGAGCAACCTGTTTCTCAGGAGTGAAAGAAGAAATAAATTGAGAAATATATGATAAAGAGATTTATATTTCCGGTTTAAAAACCATCGGCTGTGTTTAAATGCTTCCTCCCCACTCTCGATTTGGTTATCAGCAGTACCAATGAAATACTGACAATCTATGGCCCCAGACTTAAGAATACATAAAACCACAAATTTAATCAAACTGAATTTAAAACTAGATTAAGTTATCGGAGAATGTATGTATGTATTTATTTGTTTGTGAGAATGTACGTGTGTGTATGTGTGTGCGGTGTGTACATGTGTGTGTGTATATGTAGAATAACCTATTTATGCTTAATACGTTGTGGTAGATTCGTACGTGAATATACTAACAGCTGTTGTATTTCGTCTTCGGAAAATATCTCATTGGTTAATCATATCAGGTACTTTCTTCAATACTGCGTCGTGAAATTCCACAAAAGCATTTTTTTTTTTAGTAAAAAGTCATAGACGGAACTGCATGTGTTCGTAACGCACGCGATTCATTGGCGTACGGAGGCCTTGACACACCGTGATGTTTAGACCTCATTGTATGTACCTTCCGTGAAATGCAACTCAGCGGATGAATGAAGCTAAACGAGAATAATTAGAAGTTGATGAGTACTGATCTCTGGCACACGGCACAAAGATAATTCTGGCACAAAGATAATTCTTTGGGTGCACGCAGGAAATAATTATTTGTCTGAGGAAAGGCGATGTTTCCGAAAACGTAAAACAATAGCGATGAGATACGTTCGAATCTGCATATATATATATATATATATATATATATATATACGTACGTACATACATGCATTAATACATACATACGTACACCCCCCCCC
>NC_068992.1:40919568-40921199 GCF_001194135.2 Octopus bimaculoides
TATATATATACATATACACTCGCACATATTCTCCATTTTAATTTTCTTGAGTGGATAGTTTTCATAAATAACATGACTTTGTGAATGGTTTTTTGAGACATGAGTTCACGTGATACCACAGGAACGTCCCACTTACCGCTGATGATATTTACTTAGTGACAAAGCTTTTTCAGCCACCAAGATGCATAAGAGTGATAAGAAATTAGATTCAGTGAGTTTGACATGCTTTCAAAATAATATCACGGATGTGGTGACGTAAAGCCAATCTGAAATCGAAACCCTGGTGGATGGATTCAGGTCACTGGGAGTTCGTTTGTATTGTCATAAGTATATTGCTACGTTCGACAGTATTTTGTATCAACAAAAAGTCGAAGGAAAGGCCACATAGGATAGTCTACAAGTCCTTTCCGATAGACTTCATATTTATAGAAAGCAGTAATGGTTTGTTATTAGTTAGGTTTATTTGCAAATAAAACATTCCTGCCGGGACCATCCTGTTTTGTTCTTGAGACACATCGTTTCAAGGATTGCGTCAATAAGTGTGGTGTTATTAGAAACGGTAGCATATGATATAAGGATGATTTAAGTGCTATTTCTAACAGGACGAGTTACTGCGTAGATGCTCATTAGCTGGTTTAAGAGGAATATGTTTTGAAAGAGAACACCTTCTATTTGAGTATTTGTAACAGTTGCAGCCAACATCGGAGAGTCAGCCAGCGGTTATCGGATAAAAGTAACCCGAATTATTAATGTCTGGTTTTTAAAGAGGTTATTAAATATATTGAACCCTTACAAAATTATGCGTTGAGCTGTGTCCCAGTATAACCACAGCCGACTGTCTAGTAGCAGTAAAATCATGAAGAAAATTTAAAGATTTGGGAGATGTCAAAATTGTTTTGAGCAGAGATCGGCAAACTTATATCACTGGCTCGCTTCATAGAATCGTTGATAACTTATCGTTCCTATAATGTTAATTTTTACAAAAAAATTAAGAAGCATCATTAATAAAAGATTCTTGATTTAAAAACAATAATCCCTTCGTTCTTTTGGTTCATTCTTGTATTATTGTATGAAACATTTAAAGAAACCTTGTGAAAATACCGCAATTGATAAAGAACTACAAAAATCCTGATATATTATATTGATGTAGTCGAAGACAGTGTGAAATATATGCTCAGTCGATTCTAGTTATTGCATCAATATTCGACTGGAAAACATTTAATTTTAGCCTTAAATTATTGCACTCTTCCAAATTCAGTTTGTTAATACTCTGCACTGTTAAGTCGAGGAGCTGGCTGAATGGTTGGCAGCGTTTCCTCAATCATATACGTTCTGAGTTCAAATTCCGCCGAGGTCGACTTTGCCCTTCGTCCTTTTTAGGATCGTTAAAAGAAGTACCAGTTGAACACAGGGGTCGATGTATTCGACTTTAGACTTCCCCTGAAGTTGCTGGCCTTGTGCTAAAATTTGAAATCAATATTTGCTATGATTCTTTTCATTTCTGAGTCTGGTGAACGGAACTGGTTAGATTGGTGCCATTAAAGTTCTGTTTAAATTGTTGCGAGTCGGGGGAATAGGCTCTGGGGAGGAAGGATTAGGAAAGAGGATTAGTGCAAGGAAAAGTTGATTAA
>NC_068992.1:40921731-40926731 GCF_001194135.2 Octopus bimaculoides
TGGTTGGGACTGGTTGAGACTGGTTGTTCAAGCACGTCGAAGGGTGATGATGACAACGACGACGGCTACGAGGAAGACAACTACGACAACAACGATGTCGACGATAGCCATGATGACGGCGGCTATGACGATGACGGCGACGGCGACTAATATTAACAATACAAGAAAGATCCGCAAAAAATTGTTTACATTATTTAATGTTTGTTTTGCTTACTTTTTCTTTTTCAGGTTTGTTTTCTGTTGGTGTTTGACATGCCGTCACGGAGAGATGGTTGGAATGTGATTCCTGCCACATGGAAGTCATCAGAATTGTGTACAATGGAGACAACTGGCAACATGTCAAACGGATAACAGTTGTTGAAATAACTGAGAATTGAAGTCGGTTGTGGAGGGTTTTATACCCCAAAGTGGGTTATATAGAATTTTGTCAAGTAAACATAATTTCATGTCTGACTCGACTTTAACCGGTTCCGCTGGGTATTGAACCCTTGAAGTTGTCATACATGTCACATACGTCATTGAATTAATATCATTGCGGGGCTATAGAATCTCGTCCCAGTATACACCTTGTAAAAGACGAAACCCTTTTTTTGCTAATATACGCCTATTTAGATAGGAATCCGATATTTATTATTTGAAAGCAAGTTATGTTTATATAATGGGGTTTGGAACGGAAAAAACAGATTGGAATGAGGTCCCTTGGATATATATTTTCAATATGCTGTGTCAAAATGTAGTGGGGAGTTAAGAGAAAACTGCCATAGAAAGTACACAGCATAGATTCAACGATTCTTTGATGAACCGTTGGGAGTTTTGTTGACTTCAACCTGAAAGCTGAAAGCTAATTAACCCTTTTAAAGTTACTAAAACAAGTTTTGTGTAATGTTTTCACGGCTGATATAACTTCGTACACCATTACATACAATCAAACACGTAATTTAATTTGTTTTATATTTGTTTCAGTTTGGAGGAAATGGAAACTGACCAGGACCCTTGCAGGTCTTCGGAGACTGGTGCGTTTGATGCTGTGAATGTTCTTTTTAATCATACAGAAAGGACATGTGCGGGGAGGAGATTCCAGGGGAACAATGTTCTGGGGATGAAAGACTGGGTATAATGTTTAGTGTGCAGCCGAGAGTGAAAAAAGGGGGAAAGGCGATTAGGACGAGGGTGCCTGAAAGGCGAGGTATGAGACCAGCCAGGCCTGAGGAACAGAGGCCATTAATGTTGCGGTAGAAAAGATATAGAGAAAGGCGGCGAGCTGGCAGAAACGTTAGCACGCCGGGCGAAATGCTTAGCGGTGGTTTGTCTGTCTTTACGTTCTGAGTTCAAATTCCGCCGAGGTCAACTTTGCCTGCCATCCTTTTGGAATCGATAAATTAAGTACCAGTTGCATAATGGGATCGATCTAATCGACTGGCCTTTCCCCCAAAACTTCGGGCCTTATGCCTGGAGTAGAAAAGAAAAGATACAGAGAGAACACAGCAGACTTGTGAGCCAGAGGCTGGAGTGTGTCCGCTAGTAATTGCATTCCAGTTTGTTGAGGGAACTCTCTGAACGACTTTTCTTTTTTTTTTACCTTCCTGCAAATACTTATAATTGGGTGACGCAGCTCTCCAAAGTGTCCTGTTGAAATCTTCCAAAGAAACACTTGAAATACTCTACTGAGATTCTCTTATGAATCCCCATATGTGTGATTTTGAAAGCTCTTTCCAGTCACTGAATAAAGACAACTACTTGAGAAATGTACATTATTTACATTATTTACATTTGACGGATATTTGTCCTCATCTTGTTTGTTGTTAAGACAACGTTTCGGCTGATATACTCTCCAGCCTTCATCAGGTGTCTCGGAATCTTGGAGTTAGTAGCCCGCGCTCTTAACCACTACGCCACATGTAAATAATGTCAATAATGTACATAATTCCTCATCTCTTAAATATAGAAATGTACTTGAGAAATGTTCCAAATACAGAGGGTTGCTATTAAGCAATTTTCTTTAAGATAAAACCAAAGTAAAAAGAAAGCTTTTGGTGAGCCGAGTTCACAACCATATTGTACATCATTCCTACCTAGTGCCTTATAGTAACCCCTTAGCTTAAATCCACCTTTCCTCAAATATGAACCCTCTAGAAAACATCCGCTTTTTCTATTTTTTTTACTTGCCGCCGTGAACTTAAAGCTCAACTTTATTGATGTCATCTGTTTTGGGAAGGTTTGCAGAAACTTTTGGCATGACCCTTACAGACCTCTTCAAATACGATCAAACCATTCGGAAACGAAAACCCCACGAAAACAATCGACATTCAAACCCTAGTCGTACTTTGATAATCTCCTTAAGAAAGGCATGAATTTCACAACTTCACCTTTCATAGAGGGCATTAGTCTTAATACAAAGATCTTAGCCTGACCCTTAACAAAGCCCTTCTTGATGAAAATATTGATTGGTAACATCATCTGAATTACATATTGGTGACATTATAGATCTCAGTCATTCGATTAAATTCGCGAGCAAATCATACAGACCCCCACCCCACCAAAATATGTGTGTGCTTATGTGTCTGTATCAGTATTCTTTCTCTGATCAAAATCTCTGATAACTAGAAACCCAGACACTTTTCCTGTCCACGGAGAAACGAGATCTGTAACATAACCACTTCGTTTAATTTTCATTGAGAGGTTTAAATTGTATGATTATTACAGAGAAGATTCTCCTTATATTTCAAATTATCTCAAAGCGTTCGGTAGTGCACATTATATATATATATATATATATATATGTAGACGGTTGAAAAGTAACACACACACACATATACACACACACACACATATATATATATATATATATATATATATATGTGTGTGTGTGTGTGTGTGTATATGTATATGTATATATTTATGTATATGTATGTATGTATGTATATGTATGTATGTATAACGTATGTGTGAACGTGTAAGTGTGAAAAATAAATATTTATCCTATATTTAATTACTTGCTAGCACTATGATACTCCATTTCTGACTTCGAAACTTTCACATCAAACATATTTCTTAAGCATATTTTATTCGCATGAATAACGGTAATAAAAAAAATAAAAACGATAAAATCAAAAGAACAAAAACAAATTCCTCGTAAACTTCGTCAGATTCAAAGTATGACAAACGTTAAATGTTGGCGTCAAATTGTGACAATTTCGAAAATGTTCGCCAAATATGTGGACGCTGACGAAATATTCTTTCAAAGAACGTAATTCTATTTTCGCTTCAAAACTTTTGTTTTGACTTTTATTGTTTCCGTTTTGATTTCTGACATATAGAAGATTCGGCAAGTCAGTAACAGTGAAAAAAAAAAGAAGCATTTATTATTTAATGTAGAACGAAGACAGAGAGTTTTGTTTTTACCTCTTTATTTTAGTATTATTGTTCTTGACAAAAAACCCTAGTCCAAAACGTTAAGTTCTCTGTTTCCTCATTACAATGTAAAACTAACTACCATGCATTACTGTTCGTATTTAGCGTTTTGTTTGCTTTTGTTTGTGTGATATTTGTGTATATATCTTCATGTACGCAGACGCAGAACGCACCTCTGGATTATACAGAGTTGAACTTAATAATGGTAATAATAATAATAATAATAATAATAATAATAATAATAATAATAATAATAATAATAATAACCATTATCATTATCATCATCATCATCATTATTATTATCATTATTGTTATTATTATTATTAGTATTATTATTATTACTGCTGTATGCTGGCAGAATCGTTAGCACACCGGGCAAAAATGCTTAGTCGCATCTGGTATGTCTTTACGTTCTTAGCTTAAATTCCGCCGAAGTCGACTTTGACTTCCCTCCTTTCAGGATCAATGATATAAGTAGCAGTCACATACTGGGGTTGATGTAATCAATTTACTATCATTCTCCCCAAATTTCAGGCCTTGTAGAAAGGATTATTATTATTACTCCTGAAACAATAGCAGTGGGTGGGTAGAACCATAAACGCAACGCATAAAATACCTTGCGATATTTCTTCCGTTCTCTCTTCCTTTACATGCTGAGTTCAAATCTCACCGTGCCCAGCACTTCTCTATGAACTGAAATTCATTATTATTTCTGAAATAGATTGTTTCGAAATTTCCTGAATTTCTGTTTGGTCTTACTAAGTGAGCTCTGATAGAGCAGACAAGTAAAGTAAAACGTTTTTACATTGATCATCGCGTCGTATATTATTAAAGTGAACGAGGGGGTTCTGAAAAGTTCCTGGCTTTGGGTAAAAGAAAATACAGGAGGATCAGTTAATTATGATTTTATTCAAAATATTTCCCTCTCAGATTCACACACTTATTGCAGCAGCTCTTCAGTTTTTCTAAGCCCTGTAAAAGAACTCAAACGGTTGGGCCTCCAACCAAGCCTTTCGCAATACCTTTAAAGCAGGGAAGGTTTCAGCACACACCTTCGTAATATATTTAGTTCTACACTTTTTAAGACATCTGCTCTTTTCTTAAGGCAGTAGTGTGTGATTTGAGGGAGATTTAGTTGTGCTTTCTAGTATAACTTTTCCCTTTTTGATTCTACTACGCAGTCTAAATGAAAGAGGGCGCTGAACTTCATATTCTCCACCACAAGCGTATCATCATTTTAGGTCCCTTTTAAAATTACTTTTAGTCTTTGTGCGTGTTTTGTTTAAAACAAAAATGTTGCGTTGTTTTTCGAAGCAAAGTTTGTAGAATTTGGCTTGTCTAGTTAATCCATTTCCGGTTGGATACCAAAGTGTAGACGGAAGTAAGAAAATACTTTAGGCGAAATACATGAAATGGTAAAGATAGAGTGAGAACGGGAAAAGAGTTGCTCTCACAGGGAGCGAGGTGCTGAGAAAGAGAGAGCGTGCGTGTGTATGTGCGTCTGAGAGTGATAGACGCCTAGAAAGAGAGTGTATACCTAGATAGACTCCTAGATAGAGGGTGTGTTCCTAGACACACACACACACACA
>NC_068992.1:40930771-40931207 GCF_001194135.2 Octopus bimaculoides
AAATGTACCTTGATATATGTACATTTCAAGCATGTAGGAATTTTGAAGGAAACAACTGCAGGTTATTTTTGAGAAGTGTTCCCCACTCGGTGGTGTTTCGGAGCAAGTCGTCCATATTTGTTTCATTTTTCTCTATTATGTGCTTATGTGCATCCTTAGATTTCTAATGAAGTAATAGGCAGTGAAGAGAATCAGTCATAAGAAAACTTTTAACTACCCCTATTCCTTTCTCTCCCCCTCTCTACCTCTTCCTCTCTCGCTCTCTCAGAAGCTTACGTTCAGTAAAATATAACTCATGTCCGTCAATGATTTGTAAATTTACCACGATTTTCACTAGAGTGTTAGGGTTAGGGTTTTAGGGTCAGGGTTAGGGTTTAGAATTAATGTTACGGTTACGTTTTTTAGGGTCAGGGTTAGGGTTAGGGTTAGGGTTTAG
>NC_068992.1:40931382-40932243 GCF_001194135.2 Octopus bimaculoides
GCTAGTATTATCTAAAATTATGCAAAAATGAAAATAATACTGACATCTCATTTTAACAGATATATTTACCAAATTTAAATTAAAAATATCTTGAAATACTGAACAGTAAATTTATTCAATAAAATTGCCATTGGCTTCAACCACGCTGTCCAGACGACTTTGGAATCTCCTGTAACTCTTCTGGGCAGTCTCCTTGTTGAAGTTGGTGAATGCTGCCATAATCCTTGCCTTCAGTTCATCTTTGGTGTTGCAAGCAGTCTTGTCGGTCTCTCGCTCAACTGCACTCCATACTTAATAACCAAGGGGGTTGCAGCCTGGGGAGTTAGGTGGCAAGATGTTGGGGGTGATGTATTCGCAGAAATTGACCGACAGCTATGACTGGGTTCTCCTGCTTGTGTGGCATGGTGCAAAGTCCTATTGCTAGACATAGGGTCTTCCAGCGGCTACCCTCTTGACCCAGAGCAGCACTATCTCCTCCAGGCACTTGATGTAGGCCTCCGTGTTGAGTTTGAGGCAGTGTGAGAAGATGAATAGGGGCATAACGTTGCCATCACTAGTGATCACTCCAAGCACCATGATGTTGACTGGACGTTTGATTTTTATCGCTTTCAGTACATGTCCTCAGATTGCACTATCCTCAGAATGACACCTAAACACTCTGAGATGTTCGTTTTGGAGTTTCCAACACGAATGCCAAGCAATAAAGCATGTCCATTCCAAATTACTGACAGAGTGGATTGCGTCATGGTGCAATTTTTCTCATAGATTGTGCCCAGCTGACCCTACTATACTGTGTAGTAGACAAAACCAAAAACAAACATTGTGCATGCGACATTTTACCCACCACACCCTGTATATATA
>NC_068992.1:40934843-40936268 GCF_001194135.2 Octopus bimaculoides
ATCATCAAATTTATACAAAACTGTTTGATTGAATATTCTTCTTTCTCTCTTTTTCTTTTCTTTTTCTGTCGTCTTCCTTTTTCTTTCTTTCTTTCTGCTTATTAAAAAACTGACAAAAGCTGATGATGTCATTCTATCAACGTATGGACGCTGATTACTCACGTTCATAGTCTACGTTTGGTTTCTGAAATTTTGAATTTTCAATCACCTTTTGGTTTGAACTTGAGAAAGACAGACGTTCTGTCGAAATGTTGTTCAAAAAATAAAACATCTAAAATCGCGCTCTTCGTTTTGACTATTTACCTTCGTGAAGAGTTACGTCAATCCTTTTTTTAAATATAATAATAATGATAATAATAATAATTGAAGTAACTCGAACGTGAAATCTATAAACAGAAACAATTCCTATCATCATCACCCTCGATACGAAAAACTTCGCAACCTTTTGTCTCAAACCACTATTGTCCCTGAAAGTTGTTATTTTTTATATTTACTACGGATTGCTTTTTCGAGTACCATCCGGGGTATTCGAGCGTAGTGCTATTTTCTGCAAGCACTCCTCCTTTATTGCATCCCCTATTTGTTCCATGTACTTTTCAAGATTATTAATCACTGTTTCCAGGGCTCCAACAATTATTGGTACTACTACCACCATTTTCATCGACCACAACTGCTTAACCTCCCAAGCTAACCTGTTGTATCTATCGACTTTTCTTTTCTTCCTACACCCCAATCCTTAGTTCTTATATATATATACATATACATGCAAACAGGCACACTCTCTCACACACATGTACCCCTTCCCCAGATATATGTGTATGTAAGATGAATTAGACGCATGGATAGAGATAAATTTGCGCACTGACACATACAAATGCATACAATTACAAACACGTGTTCACAGGTTTTAATGAAGCATAAATGTTTTGCATCAAGCATTCAGAACGCTAAACCTAAATTATTTAATCAAATTCCTTCGTTGTCATCCTTAGTTCGTCTTTTGATTATACAAATTATACCGGCCTCAAAGTTATCCATAATTGTTTGTATGCCTAAAAATCTTTATTACGCGATCAGTAAGACTCGAGGAACCATATCATCCTGATGAGGTCTATCAGACTGAAATACATTCATAATTGTTCTCCTTGCTTGCAAATTAAGATTAATCTTTTTGTAAGCATGTAAATTAACATTTTTGAAATTATCTCCCTTTTTGTATAAATGTTGCACGCAGTTACCGTTAGGTTTATGTCTTTATTTTCTTTCTCCAACTAAACGGGGGAATTTCAAGTAATTAATTAAAAAAAAAAAAAAAGAAAATGCTTGCATACAGTATTCAGAAATTCCACCCTTTAACTTATTTATAGATACTTACTGACACATATACACATAATAAAACATACTGACACTCATACACGCTCACAC
>NC_068992.1:40936987-40937949 GCF_001194135.2 Octopus bimaculoides
TATAGGCGTGCGTGACACTCCGTCGGTTACGATGACAAGGGTTCCAGTTGATCCGATCAACGGAACAGCCTGCTCGTGAAATTAACGTGCAAGTGGCTGAGCACTCCACAGACACGTGTACCCTTAATGTAGTTCTCGGGGAGATTCAGCGTCACACAGAGTGTGACAAGGCTGGCCCTTTTGAAATACAGGTACAACAGAAACAGGACGAGTGAGAGAAAGTTATGGTGGAAGAGCACAGTAGGGCTCCCCCCCCCCCTGCACAACTTGGTGATTCTATTGTAGATATAATAAGAGGTGTGTAGTGTATAAGTTTTCTCTTCATCTTCTCCCAACATGAATGCAGACATTTATTAACTTTTCTATTCTCCTCATTTATTTCACTGGCACATTAACACGACTTGCGGAATTTCGTTATTTGAATGTAATCTTGGTTACTTGTTAGTACATATTTATCTGACAAGAATCACACACACACACACATGTATATGTATATACATGTGTGTATGTTTTATATGTGTTATTAAACACACAGCTATATTCAAGTTTTATCTTATATTTTTCATATTATAAAGTTTTTACAGTTGGCTTACAAAAGTGGATTTCCGAAATCCATATTCGACGTTTCTAGAGCTTTATGGTCTCATTATCAAGAATTAGAAACGTCTGGTGCGGATTTACGAAATCTACTCAACCCAAACGAACTGTGAAATGCTAACAAGAAAATATGAAAAATATAAAAAAAGAAAACTTGAAGATAATTTTGCATATAATGAAACATGCATAAAAATGTTCCTTATCTCTCACTTTCACTCTCTCTCTCTCCCTCTATCTATCTATCTATTTATCTATCTATCTATCTATCTATCTATCTATCTTCACACACACACACACACACGCACATATACTCGTACCTATATATATATATATATATATATATAATGTATATATATATATATATA
>NC_068992.1:40938958-40942876 GCF_001194135.2 Octopus bimaculoides
CCACCACCACCACCACCACCACCACCACCACCACCATCATCATTGAAAACAGGAATGTATTCCTTTGTTATAACGTTTATGTGACGCA
The DNA here is from genome assembly GCF_001194135.2 of Octopus bimaculoides. NCBI lineage: Eukaryota > Metazoa > Mollusca > Cephalopoda > Octopoda > Octopodidae > Octopus > Octopus bimaculoides. The sequence goes on from NC_068992.1 coordinate 40,939,047, forward strand.
GTCAGAGAACTCGTATTATGTATTTCCTATTGCTTGCGTTTTGGAATCTGAATCAACAGCGAATTCTTAAAATTGTTACAATTTCAAGAATTTAGGATAAATTATCAATCATATTTGATCTTTTCCTTGTTTTAGTCATTGAATTGCGGCCGTACTGGAGCACCGCCTTAAAGAGGGTTAATCGAAGAAATCCACCCCGTCCATCTTTTTAAAATTTTGGTACTTATTTTTTTGTTCCGTCTGTCCCAACATCTGACCTGACTTAAATGCGATCCCCATTGATTTAATCTAAGTGAAGTATAGTCAAGCTTATTGTTAAGTTGGTAAAATATATAAAATATTAAACATGTCGTTCATGTTTTTTCCAGTCTTTCAATACAAAAGAGGTCCACTTTTTGCAGAATACACTGTTGGAATATCGTGAATTATTATGAATGATTTATAAAATCTAATCTGCTACTAGATTAGGATTAGAGATTAAAATGCCGTCTTTTAGAACAACACATCGTAGGGCCTGATATTTAGTTATTTATTATTGTTTTTGTTTTTTTTAATTCTACAATATTTAACATTATATTCCTCGAGTTAACGAGTATACAGTTAATAAAATTGGGTTCCAAACAGTGCATTTTGGTATAGTGGTGCGCTGTGAGTGTGTCCATGTGCACCACCCTATACTAGGTTGAGGAAAATTTCGTGCAACGTGCTAGAATAATGATTTTTGTATGCAACACTTTATTCAAAAACAACAACAACTATTCTTCAAAATAAAGACCATCATTTTGCATGACCTTCTGCCAACGAACTGCAAGCTTTCGGATTTAGTCGAAGTACCAATCCTTCGGCTTTGAATCGAAAAATTCTTGACAGGCTTCTTAAGCTTCATCGGATGACTCAAATCGGTGACCTTTCATAAAGTGCTGCATTGATCAGAAGAAACCGTAGTCAGATGGAGCAACGTCTGGACTAGAGGCTGGATGCAGCAGAACTTCCACACCGTCCAATTCTTCAATCTTGTTGCTGGTTTTTCTGGTGGTGTGCAGCTTTGAATTGTCATGTAGGAACAAAGCGCGTTTTCGACGAACAAGTCTTGGGTACTTTTCAACAGTGAATTACCATTGAACATGACATGAACTGAATGAACACACACACCACAAAAATATATAGAAAAGCATTATTTTAACATAGCGCACGAACGTTTTCCTCAACTTAATACTATAAAACAGTATGTTAAGGATTGAGAAATCTATATTAATGCTTGAGTAACATTTTAAAGAAAACGTTCAATGCAAAGAATCCCTGTACTTTTTTTTTGCTTTTGTAATATGGTCTCCAATGTATTGAGAAGTCAGAACGTCTGCGAACCGTTGTTTTGCAAGTCCGTTTGATGTGTGAGAAATGACAACTGAATCTCCCTTAAATCACATCAGTTGTCTTAAAAATGGGATGCTTCGATGGAAAATTTAGTTTTAGAGAAAATAGGTCAGGGGGAAGTCTATATTACTCCGCAAGGGGTTTAGAGCCGGTTTCCTGGTTTCTCTGGCGCTTATATTCCTCCCAGGGCACGATGCCGGTCGGGGTCGCAGGATCGCTCGTTTTTATCAGCTGAGTGGACTTGAGCAACATGAGATGACGCGTTTTGCTCATGAACATATCGCATCGTCTGGTCCAGGAATCGAAACCACAATGTTACAATCACGACGAGTCCAGCACCCTCACCACTGAACCTTGCGCTTCCACTGAATAAATATTATATATTGTACTGAGCAACAGACCCTATTGGATGTATATTTTGCAGAATTCCGGCACCTTGATAAACAACGAAGGTCATTGAACTAAACTGATGTTGTTAGCAGAGCCACGCAACATGAAATTGTGGACAGAGATTCCTGGCGTAGCATCGTGAGACGCATTTTGGTTGCGATAGATTGATATAAAAAAAAAGTATGTTTAAAAATAAGAAGGCTCGAAATTTTGGGGAGCGGACACTCGATTAGATCTACCCCAGTACGCAACTGGTACTTACTTTATCGACCGCGAATGGGTGAAAGGCAAAGTCAACCTCAGCAGAATTTTAACTCAAAACGTAAATCCAGACGAAATACCTATTTCTTTATTGCCCACAAGGGGCTAAACATAGAGGGGACAAACAAGGACAGATAAAGCGATTAAGTCGATTACATCGACCCCAGTGCGTAACTGGTACTTAATTTATCGACCCCGAAAGGATGAAAGGCAAAGTCGACCTTGGCGGAATTTGAACTCAGAACGTAACGACAGACGAAATACCGCTAAGCATTTCGCCCGGCGTGCTAATGTTTCTTTTCTACTCTAGAAACAAGGCCCACAATTTTGAAGGGAGGAGGCCAGTTGATTAGATCGACACAGTACGCAACTGGTACTTACTTTATCGTCCTCGAAAGAATGAAAGGCAAAGTCGACCTCGGCGGAATTTGAACGTAAAGACAGACGAAATAACGCTCAGGATTTCGCCCGGCGTGCTAACGCTTCTGCCATCTCGCCGCCCTCGTTTAAAAATAAGAATAAAAATAAAAATGGGCTGATCTTCTCTGGAATGTTTTTGATCTAAGGATTTTTTTTTTAATCATAGACTGACATGGAATTAATAGCTTCAATAAGAACAAGAAAAATAACAAAAGACATAATAACAAGCGTATTTTTATACGACAAATATGAGTATGTGATTTCTTTGACAAAGCATGTTTATGAATAATACAAATGTGATGTGGACAGACAATCAGTGTGATTGTTTTCCTTTCGTGTAAACGTGAAAGTGGTCAACAAATTTCACACACATTTCTATGTGGGGCAGAAAACCGTCACAGCATGCTATCGCTGTCTAACTGCTCATCTGTGAAACGAAGAACTCCACCCAGTTTCAGCAATCTATTTGATAAACTACAATACAATCATCCATCGAGGGAAAATGCTTAGAGTCATACAATTCTTTCTTTATAAATAAAATTCCATAAAATACTAAATGAGGTCAAGCAATTGAATCCACCGTAATATGTAAATATATCTTCTGTCACCGGGTTGTTTATGATTATGGTAATACTTGGAAACAAGAAAGCCAGCCTTTTTGTTATCTAAGTATGTCGTCTATACGACTTTATAAATAAATTATCGATTATTCATCTTTCCTGGCGCCGTTCTATGTTTATTTTTTAAAATGAACTTTGTTTCTGTATTATATTACCAGTAAGCAATAACGGAATACTTTCGCTGACGAAGTCTAGTATGACAAAAACAGTTCTAAGAGTTATATCCCTTGACAATAAAATTAAGTAATATTTCAGCAATAGGGACTCATATAAACACTGATAAACGGAAATTAGGGTTTCGCTTTTATGTTCTATTTGTTATTCGATAAGAAGAATTCTCCAATAATATGGTTGTACTCTTATATTATTACAATTTATACTCCTAAAATTGCACATCCTCCGTATCAAGCGGATTGTCCGGCATTAATCAACCGGAGTATTTGTTCAGTGAGAGCAGTTATCGAGAGGACAAATGTCAGGGAAGAAGGAGTCCTGATCCCTATAAAAAAAGTTCTTTCTAGTCTCCCTTGAGTCCTTAGAGAGAAAATATTGTTACTTAACAGCTAATAATTTTCCTTATTATTTATGATCTGAGTTCAAATTCTGCCAAGGTTGGGTCTGACTTTCGTCATTTCAGGATCGATAAATTAAGTACCAGTTGCGTATTGAGGTCGATCTAATTGACTGGCTCCCTCCCCCAAAATTTCGGGCCTTGTGCCTAGATTAGAAAAGATTATATATATATATATATATATATATATATAT
>NC_068992.1:40943368-40946541 GCF_001194135.2 Octopus bimaculoides
CAATTAAGGTGATAAAATTATATGCCCCAGTATGACCGTGGCTTTAAAGCTGAAATAATTTCAAGAGTTTTCAAGAAAATACATATACTCTCTTTTACTTGTTTCAGTCATTTGACTGCGGCCATGCTGGAGCACCACCTTTAGTCGAGCAAAGCGACACCAGGACTTATTCTTTGTAAGCCTAGTACTGATTCTATCGGAATCTTTTGCCGAATCGCTAAGTTACGGAGACGTAAACACATCACCATCGGTTGTCAAGTGATGTTCGGGGGACAAACACAGACACACAAACACACACACACACACACACACACACACACACACACACACACACACACATATATATATATATATACATATACATATATACGACGGGCTGCTTTCAGTTTCCGTCTTCCATATCCACTCACAAGGCTTTGGTCGGCCCGAGGTTATAGCAGAAGACACTTGCCCAAGGTACCACGCAGTGGGTATGAACCCGGAACCATGTGGTTGGTAAGTAAGCTACTTGCCATACAGCCACTCCTGCGCCTATATATATATATAAATGAAGAACTCCTTCGATCATGAATGGCCATGGGATTGCACCTAGAAAGTTGTCCTCCGACGCACAAGTCTGGGCAAGGTTGTTTTATGGAAGACCAGCAGTCACCCATGCATACCAGCATATATATATATAATACAAATGATATATATATATAACACAAATGATATATGTGTATCTGCATGTACACGTACATATATGTACATACCTACATCTACATGTATATATAGATGCATATCCGGGTACAGGACGTCAAAAAAGGTGGACAAAAAAGGAACGGGAATATAAACAAAGCACAAAAAACGGAGTCTTTTTACGGACAACAGAATGAACACATAGTAAAATAGACAAGCCACTTATGGAACTTTTCCTTCATCAGCTGCCTCTATTCTAAACTAGGCGTTTCGAAGATGAGGCAAAACGCGCTCTTAGAATAGCTCTTCCCGCGAAGTGGTTAACCTGCTAAGCGGAGGATTCCAAAATAGCAAACAAAAACCAACACAGGAAAAATTAAACAGTGAAAACAATGTTATAGGCCGTTAAGCCGAACGAGAGATACTGAACTCTGTGATGTGACGAACTTGAGCGGAGAGAGATAGTAGTTCGTCTTGTCTTTATGCTGGCCGAAGGGAGAAAGGAAGAGGTGACCACAGGTCACATGTGATCAACGAGGAGTGGTAGAGAGAGGAAAAGGGAGGAAGCTGAACAAAGGTGAGCGACGAGAGGCAGGGAGAAAAAGTAAGAGAGAGATATGTATAGCAGTGAAGGGGAGAAGCAAGGACAACAGAAGGAAGCAGAACGAGAGGGGGAGATAGGTAAGAAGAAAGAAAGAAAGAAAGAAAGAAAGAAAGATAGATAGATAGATAGATAGATAGATAGATAGATAGATAGATAGATAGATAGAGTGCGCGTCAGAAATATAAAGTTAAAACTCACTTGCAAATGGACGCGTAGCGTTCGATGATATAATAATACAAATGATATATGAGCATATGCATGTATACGTACATATATGTACATACCTACATCTACATGTATATATAGATGCATATCTTGGTACAGGACATATATACATATATATATATATATATATATGAACGCGCACACACACAAAGATATATATATATACGGACACATATATAGAGACACACACTGCAAAGGCAGGCATACACACGCGCCTCTGTACATAGAGCGTAACCTTTTATCGAAAGAGTGGCATAGATATGTTATAAACCCAAAGCTTCAGTCCTTTATATATGCAGTTGCTAGAAAACTGTTAGCCACCCCAGATACAAATTTGATTATATAATACGAACAAGCATCAAACCAGCCCTCACCAGCACTCAGGATATTGCGTTGTAACCTGAGATCGAACCAGCCTTATCAGTTTTATATTTGAACAATGATACCACTGAATCAAGTGACATAACTTATAATCAGTCATCAACAAAACAATTAACGGATTGTCGTATCGCAGGGAGGCTGTTATCCGAAAACTGGATCGTAGAATCATGGAAGAAAGGGATTCTTTGTAAACGGGGTTGAGTCATTTCAAGGGGACAGATATGGGATTTGCAAAACAGAATAAAAAAAGGGGGCAAAATAACAAGAGAGGGAATGTTATTTGAGTTGTATGATGACAGAAATACATATTCTGACGGCCATGTTGGAGGCATTGTTGTTACTGGTGTTAATGGTAATTGTGACGGTGGTGGTGGTGGTGTTGGTGTTGATGGTGGTGGTGGTGATGTTGGGGATGGGGGTGATTGTAGTGGTTGTGGTGGTGTTGTTAATTGTATTGCGTAGCTCTTGGTGGTGGTGGTGGTGGTGGTGGTAGTGGTGATGGCAGTACCATTGTTGTTGTTCTTGTTGTTGACAGTGGTGATGGTGATGGTGATGGTAGTAGTAATGGTGATATCCGACCGATTAGATGGGTGGTGGCCATGGTCTTGCTTGAGTGGTTCTGATTTCTACCGATGTAGAAACGGTGACGACAACAAGAACATGGTGACAAATAACAACGGCAACAGAAACAACAAAAACAAAACAGCAGCTACAATGTATATACAATGCACACACACACACACACACACACACACACACGTGCGCGCGCGCGCGTTGTAAAACATTCAGACAGAAAAACGACGTTTACAATGGTAATAAATACAACAGTGGAACCAACACATACGATAAAGTGAATAGTAAAACCATCATCATCATCATCATCATCGTCATCATCATCGTCATCATCATCGTCGTCGTCGCCGTCGCCGTCATCATCACCGACATCGTCACCAACAATGTCATCATCTCATCATCGACGAATTAACCAGAATCAGAACCACCAGCACGATCACCACCACCACAACAACAACAACAGCAACAACAACAACAACCACAACAACAACAACAACAACAACAACAACAACAACAACAACAACAGTACCAGCATTAAGCAGTACAGCATTAAGAACTAAATAAGAGTGCGACAAGACGAGTAAATTATGAAATTGTGTGATGACCATAGGAGACATAATTTGAGGATATTTAACTGAAGCTGACGTCAGCAGAGTACATTATTAATTATTGTTCAATACATTAATGCTGTTTATATATAAATATATATATA
>NC_068992.1:40946738-40948099 GCF_001194135.2 Octopus bimaculoides
TATATACATGTATGTATATGTATATATGTGCGTGTGTGTGTGTACGTGTGTGTTTATACATGTATATGAATATTTATGCATATAGAAATATAATAAACGAATGTTTAATTCCGTTGTGTAATAGGATCGAAACGGAAAGTGTTTTTTCTTCATTAAAGTCTCATCAGTGATTGTTAACTACGTCTCTCATTAATCTGGCCAAGTTTACAAAATTACTCATAGAACTATATGCAAAACTATAAAAACATGACTAAAATTTAGTTATTAATATTACACAAAGCCACAGACTCGATAGCCAGGCATTAATAGCTGTAGAACAAGAAATAGAAAAGAGCAAAAAACAAAACAAAACAATGTCTTTATAAAACATAGGAGTTTCATAATATGAAAGACGAAACTAGTCCGTTTAGTTTCCATTTTAATCTACTTATCGTATTATGGTTAACCTACGTGCTGTAATTTCTCAGCGGATAGAAAAGTTATGTCTATTTCAGTTAATATTATGTTACATAATAAAGCGGCGGCGTGCTGCGGTGTATGTCAGCTTGCTGGGCAAAACGCTTGACGGCATTTCGTCCGGGGCTGATAGAATAAGTAGCAGCTGAGCACTGGAGTCGGTGTCATCGATTTACCCTTCCCCACGATTGCTGGCTGTAGGTCAAAATTTGTAACCAATATTATGGTATGTGACTAAGCAGACAGGATCATTACTGCGCCGGGGAAAATGCTTAAATGCTTAGCGGCATTTCGTCCGTCTTTACGTTCTGAGTTCGAATTCCATCGAAGTCGACTTTGCCTTTCATCCTGTCGGGATGGTATTCCTTCGATATGACTCGACAAAATCAAAACACATCAATTCGGCTGTTTCCGCGATCGATAAAATAAGTACCAGCTAAACTCTGGGGTAGTTGTAACTGACTTTCCCGATTCCTTGAAATTGTTGGCCATGGCGATATTGCTTTGCATGAAGCTTCATTACAAAGTGTCGAAAAAAATATCATTGCTATTTTGTTAAACTGTCGTATGCCCAAATTTGGCCAAATGCGTTTTTTTTTTCTTTCAATATTAAAAATTTTGCTTCCAATAGCCGGTTCTTTTTGTCAAACTATCGTATCTCCAGCTGCTTCAGATGCCAAGATATGAAAATTGTCAAAGTGTACTACAACAGTTTAGCTTTTTTCAAAAGTGTAGTAAGTCCCACATATCACAGTTTTGCGAAAATATTTCTTATAGAAAATATCATACATGCATAGAATTACGATTTTATGCACCCAACAAAGTATTATTGTTAAGCTGAAACTGTTGTTAATGTAAAAAGAAATGGAATGATGAAACCATTTTTTTTCGTTTTCTTAAAAGCA
>NC_068992.1:40949052-40949280 GCF_001194135.2 Octopus bimaculoides
TATATATATATATATATATATATATATATATATGCATGCATGGATTTATATATGTGTGTGTCTAATACATGCAGTTCGTCTTTATTTGTTTAAATAGTAAATATAAGTGTTAGTAAATAAAAGTCTAGTTTCTGCAAATCTTCGTACATTAGAATAATAGACTTCAGGAAATGGGTTTTGGTCTCTTTAAGACTATACGTGTGTGTGTGTGTGTGCGTGTGTGTGTGT
>NC_068992.1:40950224-40950922 GCF_001194135.2 Octopus bimaculoides
ACACACACACACACACACACACACACATACACATATATACACACACACACTTACACACACACGCACACAAATATAATATACGACGGGATTCTTTCAGTTTCTGTCAACCGAATCCATGCACAATCATTTGGTCGGCCGGAGGCTAAAGCAGAAGACACTTGTCCACGGTGCCACGCAGTAGGACTGAACCTGGAACCATGTGGTCGGGAAGCAAGTTCCTTACCACACAGCCACGCCTGCGCCTATGTATGCATGTATGTATGTATGCATGTATGTATGTATGCATGTGTGTATGCGTGTGTATGTTTGTGTGTGTATGCGCGTGTGTGTGCGTGTGTGAGCGTATACCTTCAGGCTTTGGGCTTCGGCCATGCTAGAGCACCGCCTTTAAGGGCTTAGTCGAACAAGTAGAAATTGGTACTTATAATTTCCTTTAGAGTTTGTTACTTATTCTATCGGTCTCTATTTGCTGAACTGCTAAGTTGCGGGAAGGTAAACAACCATCACCAGACATCAAACAGTCGTGGTGGGGGACCAAGCACAAATGCATAGACACACTCACACGTGTGTGTGTGTGTATGTGTGAATGTGTTTTGTATATATATATAAATAAATATATATATATAGTGAAGACATGTGGCTTAGTGGTTAGGGCAGTTCAATTCCTGGTTCAAAGGGTCAACCTTGTCACACACTGT
>NC_068992.1:40951875-40952499 GCF_001194135.2 Octopus bimaculoides
GTACACACACACACACACATATATATATATATATATATATATATATATAGATATAAACATGTGTACGTATGCATACATATGTAAATACGTAGATATATATTCATGCATATGTACATAAATGTATATATATATATGTATGAAAATATAAGTATATGTGTATATATATGCATGTATATGTATATATATATCTATTTGTGTATGCATGTGTATATGTATTTATGTATGTATATATGTATACAAGTTCATTCACTTATTAATGTTATCTACATATTTTCGATAGAAACTCGACCCAGCATTTAATGAATATTCAAGTAATGTGTTCGTGGTTGGTTAATGGTTTTGAGGTGGAGCTGAAGAAGGAACGATGACTCTCACAATATGCATATACACCCATTGCCTGTTTTTCTATTTTTGATCGCATTTTTTACATAGATGTGTTCGTATATGAAACGTCATAACATTCAGTGTTGGCTTTAATTTCTATGGAGAATCGGTAGAGATAACTTTAAAATATGATTGAATAGCACTGCTAAGACAGGTAGGACGCAATATAAACATATAAACCTTTGATTTACTTGTAGCATAATATCGTTGCATAATTGAAATACTGCGTCTCTACCAACA
>NC_068992.1:40952599-40954722 GCF_001194135.2 Octopus bimaculoides
AAAAAAAAAAAAGTATCAAGGTCATATAGGTTCGAATAAATTCACACTAAATTTATTAGATCGAACTAGCTGAACGCTATTTATCCGGTATTTTAGATAGTTTTAAATGTATGGTCTTCACTTTGAAAATGAAGATCGACACCAAATCAAGTGCAAAATGTTTAAAAACAAACAGGATAGCCAATATGTGTGGGTTGCAATTGTCACATCATAAGTAAATTGTAGACGGTTTTCTGTAAACATGGAAGTAGTCTATTGCTCATTTCGCCATACGAACCGTGTTGGCTTCATCTCATAAGATATACATCGTTATTTGTAACTGTGAACAGGAACTACTTATAAACAATTGTACATTTTTCACCAAAAAGCAAATATGAGATTTTCTCTCGTGGCATCTGCCGCCGTATAGTTTGTTCCAACAGAACACCCACGTTTAAGCGAAGATAAACATCACCTCTCGGTGTTAAGACTACCTCTGTTGCTAATAAATATTTTTTTAACAAGTTCACTGGCTAATCCCGACATCAGCGTCTGTTCTGACATTGTCAATCTATATATCGCTAATGAATCGCTGCCATCTCCAGCGGTCGAGCGTCTATCATAGACGAGATCAAGGAAGGTCGAAATGACGTGATCTGGTGGTCTCGGCGCTGGAGATGGCAGGAATTTATCTCCCCGCTAGCGATGTAAACAGTTGTGAATTTGGCACCAAAAGCCAATATGAGAGTTTCTCTCATGGTAACAACTGCAGTACGATTTGTTCTAAGAGAACATCTTCTATTAAGTGGCGATACATGTTACCTCTCGACATATGTATCTGCTTTTACCACTAATAAATATTTCTGGTTTGATAGATACGTATACGAGGGGGTGCTGTAAAGTTCCTCTCCTGAAGTAAAAGTAAATACAGGAGAATCAGTTAATTATGATTTTATTCAACTTAATCAATTCTCAGATTCACACACTTATTGCAGCTGTCCTTCAGTTTAAAAGAACTCGGAAGGCTGGGTCTCTAACCAGTCCTTTCGAGATACCCTTAAAACCAGGAACTTTTGAGCACTCCTTCATGTATATGTATCTATTCATTTATCTATCTCCCCCCTCTCTCTCTGTATATATATATTATAACAATAATAATAAAGGGTAAAAATCATTAATGATTTTTACCAAGTGGTCAGCGCGGAAGTAAAACCTCATAGGTAAATTTTATAAATATTTTATAATTATATATATATATTATAACAAGGGCTTGGCCGTGCCTCGCCACGCTCTGAAAAATAGACGTCAAAAGACACTATTAACACCAAAAATTCTCCGAGAAAAAACACTACTACGCGGACAATTTATGTTGTTAATAGTGTCTTTTGACGTCTATTTTTCAATGTGTGGCGAAGCACAAGCCAAGTTCTTGATATAATTATGTATAGAATTATAATATATATATATATATACAAGCGGGGTGGGGTCGAAAAGTCCCTAGCTTTGGGTAAAAGAAAATACGGGAGGATCAGTTAATTATGATTTTATTCAACATATTCCCCTTTTAGATTCACACGCTTATTGCAGTGGTCTTTCAGTTTTTCTAAAACCTGTAAAAGAACTCGGAAGGTTGGGTCTCCGACCAGGCATTTTGCGATACCCTTAAATCCAGGAACTTTTCAGCACCTCTTCGTATGAATAGGTTGCGACACTGCAGCTACCGAGAACAAACGATGGAATCTCTATATGGCGAGTCCATCTTATTTTATTTTAATCTTATCTTTAGTCAGAGGAGAAGGCAGAACCTATCAGGCCTTCAAAGAGGAAGATATCTTTAAATCAGAGACCCTTTTCCTGACTGCTTGCAACAGAGAGGATTCTACAAAAGGTACCCAAAGTATCAGGGGTCAGTGTTAAATCGGGTAGTGAGTGAACGCTACGACCGGCTTGAAGCAGTAGCTAAATTCCCTCAAACCATCTTTTGAAAAGAATATTGTGTAGAATAACGTGGTCTCTGGTTCCTAGCTCGAAAGAAAATGACGAGATGGTTACGGATAGAATGCCTTTGATCAGGGATATGTTTGATCAGTGCTGAACTGGGAGTGCACACCACCACCACCACCACTACCACCACCACCACCACC
>NC_068992.1:40954814-40956256 GCF_001194135.2 Octopus bimaculoides
ACCACAACTACCACCACCACCATCACCACCACAACTACGTCCACCACCACCACCATCACCACAACTACCACCATCACCACCACAACTACCACCACCACCACTACCACCGCCACCATTACTACCACCACTACTCCACCATTACCACCATTACTACCACCATTACCACCACCATTACCACCATCACCACTACAGCTGCCGCCATCACCACCACCACCTCCACCACCACCAGCAACAACAATAACTAGCAATTCTTTCCATCAATCCTCTCAAGTGAAAGCTATTCAGGACATACAGCGTCTCTCGCTTCTTTTTAAGATCCATAAATATCAAACCAAAGTGAGCTTTACAAAGAAACACGTTCTGCCCTGAAGACATTTACTAATGAAGATTTAGAGGTATCGGCATTGGTTGTATCGTATTTCTGTGCAATCGAGATTCTTTCAGCTCTTGAATTCCAGATGAGAAATACAGACAAAAGCAAATATATTTGCCGATATATTTATCAATATCTTTATATATTCGCTAAAGTATATTTACCAATATTATTTGTAATGAAAATAAAAGTCACCAAGTCGAAGACAAGATTGCCAACATGAAAAAGTTGTATAAGGTTTTGATGCTAAACTAGTTATCCGGAGGCCTTTATCTTAGATAACGGCCGAAACAGAAAGACAAGGAAAATAAGCGGTGGAAGCGAACATCTGCTACTTCAGGATGACTCACTTAAGTAAACACCTTACCAATACGACGGTTATACAAAGAGAAGGGCTGCTCAATTCGGATTTTTTCTTCTAAAAAGCTACATGTCTAAACAAACAAACTCTATGATTCTAACAGAAGATCCACACTAGCGAACTAGTTGTTTGGAAGAACCGACAAATGTTTTAGATCATACGTGGTGTACAGTGCTTCAACGAATGTCTAACGAGCTTTACTCAGGCGTTAATATCGGGTATCATTTACTCACTAGGAAGCATATGGCCGAACAAGCCTCGTCAATTAAAATACATCTCGGCAGTTGTTAAAATAGAGTGAAATAATAATGTTAAGACTTTCTTGGAAACGCCATTAACTTGTATACGAAGGAAGTAATAATGGTTAGATGTCTGCGATCACAGTTTAAGAATAGTCATGCGATTCTTAACTGTCAACACTTTATTACATGATTTTGTCATCACAACCCACGCCCGTTCGTCACATGTGTATGTCTATGTTTATCGCGGCACACATATCGTCCTCTCATTGTGTGTATGTGTGTATGTATGTCTATCACAACCACAGATCGCCTTCTCATTGTGTGTAAGTGTGTATGTCCGTGTATGTCTAATCACAGGCCACTCTTCGTCTTCTTAATTTGTCTGTGTGTATGTTTGTGTGTGCGCGCCTTTATGCATGTGTACTTCGTGTGTGTGTGTGTGTGTGTGTGTGTGTGTGTGTGTGTG
>NC_068992.1:40956266-40958082 GCF_001194135.2 Octopus bimaculoides
TGTGTGTGTGTGTGTGTGTGTGTGTGTGTGTGTGTGTGTGTGTACTAAGCCCACACATCTTAGTCCCACAGTTTGCAAGTCATTAAAGTTTTTGTTTATTTCCGAAACTGACTTCTTATTTATAATGGTTTACTTCAAGATTTGAGATTGTCAATGTTTGAAATGGAGCAAAATCATTCTACTACTCAAAATGATTTCTAGAAGTAATCATCAAAATAATTAACGAGATAATTACTGGGTTATTTTGCATTCATTGTTTTACTTGAAAATGAGGATGGTGAACTGGCAGAATCGTTGGCGCATCTGAAAAATACTTTGCGGCGTTCCTGCTCTTTAAATTCCAAATTTAAACTCCGGTGGGGTCAAATCCACCTTCGATTTCTCCGGTTTCAGTAAAATAAAGTAATAGTTATTGAAATAATGTACCAGAGGAGAGATGTGATGATCTAATCGACTAATTTTCTCCATTCAAACTACCTGTCTAAATTGTCAAGCAATCACGTCCTGAATTCAAATTCCACCGAAGTCGACTTTGCCTTTCATCCTTTCGGGATTGATACAATAATTATCAGTCATGTACTGGAGTCGATGTAATCGACTAGCACCGTCCTACAGATTTCCTTCAAAATAAACAATATCAAAAAGGAGGGAATAAGTAATCCAAGAAGTTCTTAGCTATACCTAACTAAAAGGCGGAATGGTCATGGATGTAATGTCATTGACTATGGGGTCTATTTGATAAGAGATGATTCCGAAGCTGAACAACCAAATCTAATCGACAAGGAACCGATATTTGTATATGGTAGCGATCTACACTTTTTATATGGTGCCACATATGCTAAACTCCTCACCATAGTTTTTTTAACCATTTCCTTGTCTTGTGTATCACACGTAACACAATCGACATATTTCACCAGCGTCCATGCAGTGTTATAATATGATGCATATTCCTAATTCTTTTTTTTTCCAACCATGACAGCAACTAGGTTCTTATGCAACGAAAGCTTTATATTACTCAGAAAGCATGAGACGAGAGATGATTAAAAGCCTGAAGATAAACGTGGACGTTTAAGACAAACTTATGAAATGCGTTGGACAGGAAAAGAATTAGTAGAAGAAAAGGCGAGGAGGGAGATAATCAGAAATATTTCATTATGTCTTAGTGATTAATCAACTTTTATTATGTCTTAATGAGAAATCAAATCACTGTAGTCGATATTTAACTTTCAGGCTTCTGATTGTTTGCAAAACAAGGATTAAAGAAGTACTTCAGGACTTGACTGGCTCTCATTTTATCGGCCCTAACCCCAACCGTTTCTTCCAAATATTATATATAAAAGCTAAACTTTGTTGATTCTGATGACTCACAGACTGTTTGTAGGTGTAACAGAAGAGTACACAGAGGCACATTTTGTAAACAAACTCTTATCTTTGTGTCATATTTGAAATTATGAGATAAGAGATTTTGATGAAAGGAATGGTTAAAAATAGTCAAAGAAACATTTAAAAACTGCAAAACACAAGAACCGGAACGACTAAAGACCAACATTATTCCAACCAGCAAAGAAGAAACGCCCCAATATATACATTCATATATACATGTGTATGTGTATATGTATATATATATGTGTGTGTGTGTGTGTGTGTGTGCGCGCGCGCGTATGTATATATAGTACATTTTTAACAGTAACTTCATTTAAAATGACATCATTTAAAAATATTTAATTCCCTTTAATATGGCCATGATTAAGACACTTAACGTTAAACGAACAATTCCATCTGGTTCCTATACATATACATAGTTATATGAATATAT
>NC_068992.1:40958562-40960226 GCF_001194135.2 Octopus bimaculoides
TGTGTGTGTGTGTGTGTGTGTGTATGTATGTATCAATCTATCCATATAAATATAATATACACACTCATACACACACACACACACAAACACGCATAGACACACACACACACACACACACACACACACATATATATATGAATACTCGAAATGAGGAGTAGATAGACAGCTGACAAATGATGAAGGAACATTTCTCTGTGTTTGCTTGTCCAGTTTTCCATTTTTTTTGTCGTTGCTTACTTATTTCATGTTATTTGCACCGTTGGCAACGTCCTGTACCTATGTATGAATGTATATATATATAATATCATTCACACGTATATCTATCTCTCTCTCTATATATATGTATGTATATTACATATTTAAGTAAATAACTACTGGTAAGTTCATTAAAAAAGAACATAATTCACTTTACTGTGCCTATGCCTAAAGCACTTATCATTCAACAAGTTGCTCCTGATTTATTGTCTTCTTTGGGCTAGCCGTTAAAGTTTCATAGATCCAGGTCATCTGGTTCACTGGACAGTGTCCTTGACTAAGACTCTTGACTTATAACAACTCACTCCATCTATTTTACTGGACTGTATCCTTGAAGAAAAAACTTAACTCTTAACGAGATTGTCTACGTAGCTCTGGAGTTGTCTCTGCTCAGTGTAGGAATAATTTAAGATGAAAAACATGACAAACATTGCAGCATTGTTGAGAATTTCTTCGTCTGATCGTGCAAAGTTCAAGTCAAAAGAAATCTACCTGTGTACTATCCATTGGTATTTTCATCTCACATCAATTTTATGGCACTACCAAAGCTAGTCTTGAATTCGTATACAATGGGTCGATGTTACTCGGAGAGGATTAACTCATATTGGATGTAATAAATAGGGGAATATAAAAGGCGAGCTGGTCGAATTGATAGCAGTCCGAATAAAATTCATATCGGCATTTCGTCCGTTTTTGCGTTCTGAGTTCGAATTTTTGATTGTCCATCGTTACGATGAAAGGAAATTTTTTGAAGTCATGACTAGAATGAAATGTGGCTGTTGTTCCCGCAGATCCACCGACAAGATAGAGGCTTGCTGTTGTCCAGCTTATATATTTGTCAGGTGATAGTATAAAGGCATAATTCAAAAGCAATAATTCTAACGTTAAGCTTAAACCTAAGCCAAAACAAGTCCAATAGTGGCTCGTGCCTGTATATCAACACCTACATAACAAAGAAAAGAAAGCACTTTCTTTGGTAGATTTAGAGGAAACGCATGCATGAGTGCCACTTGCAACATATCTAATATACATCTAGCAATAGTAATAACTGTGTGACAGTTTGCAATTTACCATCATAAATATTGTCAAATCAGATAATCTAAAAAGCATTATTATCCACCATTATGGAAAGAAAACGAAATGTGATCTTGCAATTTTAGGCGATGATAATTTTCAAAAAGCAAAGACCAAAATTAGAAATATCGTGACCCGGAAATATGGACAATAATATGAAAATAATGCCGTTGATCTTTGGAACTCTTGGTATAAAAAGAACTACTTAGACTCCCACACATGTACATACATACAAACATACATACATACATATATATATGATATGTGTGTGTGTGTGTGTGTGTATTTTATTACTTATATATATATATAATATATATGTGTATATGAATATATAT
>NC_068992.1:40961701-40962412 GCF_001194135.2 Octopus bimaculoides
ATTTTCGAAACGAAAAGCTCTACATTTGTATTTGTCCCCTTTGTGTTCAGCCCTGTGTGGCCAATAAAGAAAGTTATCTCTCTGTCTGTCTGTCTATCTATCTATCTATCTATCTATCTATCTATCTGTCTGTTTTTCTGCCTGTCTACTTGTCTGTCTGTGTGTCTGTCTACCTGTCTGTAGATGTTTTTATGCATATATTATGTATAAGGAAAACAATATATACATGCGTAAATACATACATATATATCTATATCTATATCTATATCTATATCTATCTATCTATCTATCTATCTATCTATCTATCTATCTATATATATAGATATATATGTATATATATTTGTATGTATGTATGTATGTATGCATGTATGTATGTATGCGTGTATGTGTGTACGTATGTGTCTGTTGCTGTTAATGTTTTAATTGCTGTCGTGATAACGAATGTCTGGACGGATATAGCAATAAATAAGAAACGAATGTTGTACAACTGACAAAAAAAAAATAAATAAAAAAAAATTAGTATTTGGAATATATATACTGAGAATCCACCAAATTAATGACTAAATATAATTTATATTTCTAAATATATATTTCTAAAATACATATAAATTACATTTGAATTATGAGCTGGGATGTAAAACAAAACAAAACATCAAAAGGAAACAAAATATTTTTGTAATGAAATACATCACACATTTTTTAATGAAATCC
>NC_068992.1:40962564-40964559 GCF_001194135.2 Octopus bimaculoides
ATATATATATATATATATACGTATGTATGTATGTATGTATGTATGTATGTATATAGCACATATATGTACATGTAGCATATGTATTTATAAACTCGGATTACTAAGTAGTCAGCATAAGTAAGTTTATATCCGAGTTTGGTTTATATTTCCCGTGTCTCTCTTGCAATCGTATTAATTAATCTTAGTCTTGGAGCCTGGAAATCTCCTCCCGAATTAAAATAGGATCATAGCATGTAAATCACAGCGGGACATTACGTAATATCTATCTATCTATCTATCTATCTATCTATCTATCTAATTATCTATCTGTCTGTCTGTCTGTCTGGTTGTCTAAACATGTTGTTGTTTAATACACAACAACGTTCAAGTTTTATTTATTTTATGTTAACTGATTTCTAATTAGTTTTCTTATTTCTAATTAGCTTTCTACGGTCCATATCGTACGCTAAAGTCCATATTGTACGCAACAGTCCCTCAATTCATATTCGACGTTTCCAGACCTTCACAGTCTCCCGTTTCAGAAATGAATATTTGAAGTCTCTGTGCTATTTCTCATATACTGACTGAAACGTCGAATATGTATGTAGAAACTTTGTTGTTTCATACCAACTCTAAAAAGCTGGAAAAAATATGAAAGAAAAAGCATAAACCTTGAACCTAAATGTATATTCAATAAACCATACCTGAAAGATAAATTAAGTACCAGTTGCGTACTGAGGTCGATCTAATCGACTGGTCCCCGCCCCGAAACTTTCGGGCCTTGTGCCGAGAGTAGAAAAGAATATTTTATATTTTCGTGCACGTCTCCATGTGCGGCGTTGCCCTGTCGCTGCGATGCACTGTAACTGTGTATATATGTAACTATGAATGTGTGTGTGCGTGTGTGTGTGTGTGTGTGTGTGTGTGTGTGTGTGTGTGTGTGTATGTGTGTGTGTGTGCGTGCGCGCGCGCGCGCGTCTGCCTTCAGTCAGCTTCGGGAATAAATTGGTATCGGCTGATGTCCCTGGATGAAAGGATTGAGATTAAAAACGCGTTTTACTCAATCGGTTATTCTATTGATGTCACTCTGTACCCGTTGTTATTTCTCTGCATTTGCACTGTACAACAGAAGGGGACTCCACAGAGAGACAAATAACTTCGTCTGTGTGTGTGTGTGTGTGTGTGTGTGTGTGTGTGTGTGTGTGTGTGTG
This sequence comes from Octopus bimaculoides, assembly GCF_001194135.2. Classification (NCBI taxonomy): domain Eukaryota; kingdom Metazoa; phylum Mollusca; class Cephalopoda; order Octopoda; family Octopodidae; genus Octopus; species Octopus bimaculoides. Next base: position 40,963,755 of record NC_068992.1, read on the forward strand.
TGTGTGTGTGTGTATCTTTTGAACTGAGAATAATCACGGCATGATCTGAATATTTTTGAATGGCGTCTGCTATCTATCTATTTATCTATCTATCTATCTATCTATCTATCTATCTATCTATCTGTCTGTCTGTCTGTCTGTCTGTCTACTTACCTAGATACCTACCGACCGACCTACCTACTTGCGTACCTATCTACTTAACACCCTGCTTGGTTTGCCGATTTACCTTTCTGCCTTCCTTCCTACCTACATACCTTTCTACCTACCCACCTGTCTACCTACTTACCTGCCTACATAGCTATCTATTTCTTATGTTCTTACCAGATTGTAACTGCACGGGTATCTACCAATTTATCAAGCTATTTTCTTACATACGCACCTGCATACATTTGTGAGAAGCCATATGCTATACATAAACATGTAGAATACATGATTGCTAACAGGTATATACACGCACAAACCACCGTACACATATGCACACACATTTACATGCGGTATTATACGTATGTATATATATATATATATATATATATATATGAAAAGGCCCTGATTACACTAATATTTACATAAAAAAACACGCCGTTTAGAGTACCGCAGCAATTAATTTCAGTGATGGATTTATCAAATTGCAAATGTGAAAATTATAACAAGTTTCGTTTTGGGATTTGGTTTGCAAGATTCTTTATGTGAGTTCGTGTGTTGGAGCATATTTTGTTGTATCTGGGGAGAGTCATACTCTTTTAGTGTCTTATAATTTAACACACTCACCGGTAAAGCTTCTGCTCATTTACTTATTTATTTCTTC
>NC_068992.1:40965872-40966665 GCF_001194135.2 Octopus bimaculoides
ATATATATATAGGCGCAGGAATGAGTATGTATTAAGAAGCTGGTTTCCCAACCATATGGCTTCGGGTTCAGTCTCGATGCGTGGCATATTGGGAAAGTACTTTTTTGTAGTTTTGGGCCGACCCAAACCTTGTGGGTGGATTTAGTAGACGGAAGCTGAAAGAAGCCTGTCGCATATATCCATACATATATTTATTTGTGTGTGTCTGCGTTTGGTCCCACCTCCGCCGCTTGGCAACCGGTGTTGGTGTATTTATGTCTCCGAAACTTAGCAGCTCGGTAAAAGATTTCGATAGAATAAGTTCCACTCTTAAAGCAAAATAAGTAACGGGGGCGATACATTCGACTACGAATTCTTCACTCGGTGCCCCATCATAGCCGCAGTCTAATGATTGAAACACGTAAAAGATGCATTATTATAAATACACATTTATTTATGTTATGTATACATACACACATACATATATATATGTATATATGTATATATATATATATATATGTAGGGAAGAGAATTTGAAAATGCAGACGTCTTTTAAAGATGTTTATTGACTTGAACGGCTTCACTTTTTTTTAAAAAAATGATTTTCAAGGTAACATGTAAGACTTTGTGTAGCCTTTGTGTTAAAAAATGGTTATCATAGATGTTTTAAAATACAGACTTTGACAATTATAAGAAAATGTTAAGAAATAGAATCTTTGACAATGATAAGAAAATAGTAAGAGGGGCTTTTTGTTTAAACAGTTTACATAAAAGTGTTCAAAAAAAAAGGTTCTAAAATAAATTTATAATTAAT
>NC_068992.1:40968086-40970545 GCF_001194135.2 Octopus bimaculoides
AATGTGTTTTTCTTCACCGGAGAGCTCCCATTAGGTTCCTTCAGTTCAGTATTCAGTATTATTGTGTTATTAAACACTGTTATAGGCATTGTGCCCATAGTAATAGAAAAGAGTTAGTTTATCCTGTCTTGTATTCTTATCAATACAGACGGGGCTTCCTCGGGTTTCTCTCTCTCTCACACATTTCTACTTTTCTTGTCAATTTTCTCAATTATTGCTTTCTGTCTTTATTTTTTTCTTACTACTTTCGTCTGATTGTCTGTAACACACACACACGCGCTGGCGCGCGAAAGAGAGAGAGAGAGAGAGAGATACCTTTTTTCTCGCGTCTTCGTTCTACAGGGTTGATAGTTTTTGATTTGTTGGTTCCTTCACATATCTATACCAAAGTATATCATATTACATCCATTTGCATTGTTTCGATCAAATAACGTAGTAGTAGTAGTAGTAGTAGTAGTAGTAGTAGTAGTAGTAGTAGTAGTAGTAGTAGTAGTAGTAGCAGTAGTAGTAATGACAGTAGTCATAAACACATTGTAATGAATATATATATATATATACATACATACGTACGTACATATATATGACTTGCATACATAAGTGGAACTTTACGCACATAAATTCACACATAAGTGTACATATACAGACGTTTTATATATATATATATATATATACAAATGCACATAAACTGACGTGTTCATATGTATGTATGTGTATATATATATATATATATATATATATATATATATACATACACACACATATATATATATATATATATATATATATATATATATATATATATATATATATATATATATATATATATATATATATATATATGTATATACATATATACATACGTATATATACATATATATACATATATACATTCCCGTACCAACATGCATACGCACGTGTATATGTGCATGCGTGTCAATGGGTGAAACTTGATTTCGCAGTCCTCTCCACAAGAAATTTGACCCTCGTTGCAGTAAAGAATCGCACCAACAGTGACTGCTTTGTTATTCTTAAAGGCACTTTAAAGTGCTGACGTTATTTCAACATTCAGTTTATCTTTTGCTGTTCTGTAAATGGTGGAAACTCCTGTCGTAAACGACAGATGAGGTTTCCGCTGCTTCTTGCTGAACAACCAGCGCTGATGATTTGTTTATAAGGATCAAATTTTGGTGTTGTACATTAGATTAGTTCTTCTATCAAGTCGGCTTTACTTGCACAGAACCACATGAAATGGAAGTGCTTTGTTCAAGATCACAGCGCACTGCCCGGTTCACGAAGCGAAAGCACAGTCTGCCGATCGTGTGTACAACATTCTAACCACTAGGTCACGCACCTCGCTGTGTGTGTGTGTGTGCGTGTGTGTGCATATTTATATATGTACGTATATGCGTGGGCGTATGTGCTTGTGTGTTTTCTTTTTCCGTGGGTGGTGCGTCTGATATTACCAAGGTTAATTTCTTAGAGGCGTCATCCGCATGAAAAACAATAGCTAAGTTAGAAACACTTTAACCATTATGGACTAAGATCGTATCTTGAAGGTGATTTCTATTTCAGCCACTTAAGATAAGCACAAATCTCAAATGAATTCAGGCCACACAAATGGCTATTCCTGCTTAATGACAATATTTAAAAGTTCTACTGCAAGGGTGTAAATAATTTCTGTTGAGGACTTCTTAAAATGTGTTGAACTACCGCTGGGAGTGAGGATGGCGGTGGAAAATTTATTCTTTCATTCGGCGAAGGGTCAACAATTTTAGGAGGAGGGGTTTAGTCGATGGTTAGTTGATTACACCGACTAAATCTGAGATCAGCTTCGCCTGTCATTCCTTGGAAGAGATGATAACAACTAATAACCTCTCAACATATTCGTTACAATATTTTCTGTTCTATGAACAGTTATGCACTATATAATAAAATGTATATTAGATAAAATATATACATTGCATATAATGTATCGTTCATAAGAGCATGTCTATAAGAGACTGTATGTAAAAAAAAAGGTGTGCCTTATATAATTTATGACTTCGTTCTAAAGATAGAGAAAAAGAAACTCATTTATTATCTGTTTTCTTGTGTGAGCTTCTCTCTTGCAATGGCAAGATTGGGATTCGAGTAATGTCGGCAGAAACGACGAAAACAAACTGGAAACACATACACACATACTTATAATCATACACATAACCACACGCACACATACAAATGCGCATGTATGACTACACATGTATACGTACAGATACATACACATATACCTACATATAACTACGGACATGCGTACAAACACACATACACATGCTCACTCACCCACACATACGATTTGTGTATGTGTGTTTACATATATGTATACGAACACAGACAAATCTTTAAATGTGGAGGTATGGATGCATGAGTGTGTGTGTGTGTGTGTGTGTGTGTGTGTGTGTGTGTGTGTGTGTGTGTGTGTG
>NC_068992.1:40971389-40972994 GCF_001194135.2 Octopus bimaculoides
CCAACCCTCCTTTCCAACAAATAAACAAAATGAAAACATATTTTAATTCTCTGCAACTTCACTATGTCAAATTAATGCCATTATTTACTTTTTAGCGAAACGTTTTCAGCATAAATAGTCTAAGAATTTGATCTATGTTTCTCTTGATAGATTCCATTAAGCAGTTTGTTAAATGCTTCAATTTGGTCAATCTTAATCTATATATATAAAAGTAAGGATGTGTGTGTGTATGTGTGTGTGTGTGTGTGTGTGTGTGCGTTTATATGTGTGCATCACAAAAACTCGAGAACTACCCAATCGATTTCATTCAAGTTTTGCGCATGTATCACTTAGGGTCTATGGAGTGTCATGGGCCAAACAAATGTCTAACCCCTTGTCTAATGCGAGCCCGGAGCAATATCTTAGACTGTTTCGGTATCACGTGTCAAAAGTGAAGCAATAACATCTCTATTGTAATGTGATATAATAGTTTCATTTTTATACAGTTTCACTTTTAATTCTTTTTAAATCAATGTATTTTTCGAAAGAGTATGATAGCGAATGCAAACATTCGAAATGAGGTTCTTCCGAAGGATTTCTAGAGTGACATTATTTAATAGAGTGAATAGCTCAGAGAACGGAATTTCTCTGTGCTGAGACACTATTTCTCTGCATTGAGAGATAACATAACATATCCAGTACCACAGACATGTTAAAATGCTGCAGGAAAGAATCGCAAGACGATAGGAGACCTAGGGTTAGACCAAGAAACAGATGGTTGAATAACCTCCATTATTTCAGTTCGTCATGGCTGGGCATCTACCCAGTAAACGTAATGATGGTTTCTCAGAAGATAGTATGGCGGAAGTGACTGAGAATTTTAGTCCTATACTTCTCCCATTAGTTTTGAGTGAAGAAAGTAGTTGGATTAATGGATATATTTTCTTTAATGTAAGTGCGGTGAGCTGGCAGAATCGTCAGCAGGCCGGGCGAAATGCTGATCGGTATTTCGTCTGTCGTTACGTTCAGAGTTCAAACTCAGCCGAAGTCAACTTTGCCTTTTATCCTTTCGGGTCGATTAAATAAGTACCAATTATGCACTGGGGTCGATGTAATCGACTTAATCCGTTCGTCTGTCCTTGTTTGTTCCCTCTATGTTTAGCCCTATGTGAACAGTAAAGAAATGCATATTTTCTTTAATCATTGAGTAAACCAGTATCTATCTTGACTTCCACCAATTATTATAATATTAGTTTATATTAGACGACATTATATCCCCAATCTTTGAAGTATTGCTATATTTAAAAAACTAAATGTAATTCATAAGTAACTTCTGCCAATTTTTTTTTATGAGGGTTACTCAAAGTTTAATCTGATATATTTCATAATCTGTGATCTTCTGCATAATGTGTAATCTTCTGTGCAATGTTTGATCGACTACCTAAGCAGTTGAACAATTCCATCAAAGATGTTTGGTTGTAGATATACTGTAACACCAAGAGGATAGCGTGAACATTACCTGAAGAAACTCAAAGGTATTTCATTTTGTGCAACAATTTATCAACATTATTAGCCTCGTTTTCAAATACAAAACAAGCACACACACATGCACACACACACACACAC
>NC_068992.1:40973552-40976765 GCF_001194135.2 Octopus bimaculoides
TATATATGCATCTACGTATATAAAGAAAAACAGTTTTTACACGAGAATAGAGAACAAATTTAGTTGAAAAAGCTTCAATGTATGCACTGATAAATTAGACACAACATTTACTAATTGTCAAAATTACTTCTACGACAGATGGTCCACATCTGTATTTCGTTTCATTTCGTGTTGAATTGACAGGTTTTCACCGACTTCGTCAGGGTCCTCAGTTGTCAGAGATACACACATGTGCAGCTAAAAGGGTGGGGGTACGTTAAATTTCTCTCTCACTGTATATATATGTGTGTGTGAGTGTATATATGTATGTATCTACATGTCTGTCCGTCTCTCTATATATATGTATGGCAGTGTGTATATGCATGTATATATGTATATGCATCTATGTAGTTAATGATAAAGGAAAATACAGATACAAAAGTTGCAGAGATGGTTATGGAAACCACCCAAGAGGTTGACGATCGAATTTGGCGTCTTCAGACTGCGACTGAATATATCAAATGAGTAACGAATGAAGTATACACGTGAAATATTGGAAAAGTGTTATCATTTCGGAAAGGAGCGCGATTATTGTCTGGAGAGGAGAGAACAATCATGGACACGTTTTTCTGTCTCAACAAACACCATAAGCACAATAATTACCCTATCTCCAGCAGCCAGTACACACACACAGACTCACACGCACACAAACACTCCCACGCACACCCACCCACATACCACATACACGCATTGCTATTATGTGTTCCGAGTCAGAGCCGTTCTGAGTTCATATCCCACCAAGGTCAAACTTGCCTTCCGTCCTTGCGGGTTCGAAGATAAAATAAAGTAACAAATAAAGCCCCTCAAATTTACTTAAATTAGGTATCCTTATTTCAGATAAGTGTTTCAGATTTTGAAACGTTTCTATATTTTAGATTTGGTCTACTGAATCATTGAGTTGGAATAAAATTCTCTCTTGATATTTATGGTAAACTAGCTGTTGGACCCGGCGTTGCTCGTGTTTTCCGTGTTGAAGTTAAGCCCACCTCTGATCGTTGAAATTTTACATGTCCATTGGTTGATGTCAGGTCTGGAATTAAATTAAAACCTTTACCGTCTCCCCTACCACAAAATTTACCGAAATCTCAAATTTCATTAACATCGGATGTAAAATATAAAAGTTACGGTCAAAAATAAAGTCCCTATGGGTATTTGCACACAAAATACCTGTTAATTTTATAAAACCACTACTCAGGCGCAATTATCGATTTGTTCTCAACGCCAAATACTGACATCAACTCATTGCCGTGATCCTCAAAATCATCAAAATCTGTCAAATAATTCAAATGCTGCTGGAAAAATAACATCGTTATGGGAATTTCCATTCAAACGCCCGATTGAGCTCACAAATATCGATGCCAACTGAGCATAATCGAATTTTCGAAAATTTCTGGCCTTAATTGAACTTCAGGGCATGTGATCTAACTATGTGCCAAAAATCATTAAAATCGGTCGGACGGTGTGGGAGGAGTTAGGGTAACCCCAAACACACACACAGACAGATACCATTACACATTTATGTATATAGATGTTATTCCTCTAATATTATGAAAATGTATTCTGGTAAAGATTGGAGCATCGCATTTTCTAAAAAATTAGTGAGTCTTTCGGTTTTTTCCCCGTTGTAGGAATACTTTAAAGCGCTTGTGTAGTCGATTCAATAGTCTTGCTTTGCTTTTGCATGATGAAATGCGGCATTTTAGGAGTATAGTAAATAAAGAGAATATTAAAAACACCATGAAGATATCTCTTCATGTTTATTCATACTGCGTGAATACTCTGTGTGGGGGAATTAGGCGCCTTTAAGGTGATGGTTACTTGTGAACGCTAAAACGGGAGGCGTATGTGAATTGAAGTGATTGAAACGAGGATTGAAATGGCTTATTTGGAATTTACCACTAAAAACCATTGGCTAAAAATCCAGTCGTGTCCACCCTATTTGATATTAGGGAGCTTAGGTATTTGGAACTACCGAGTACCCAGAAATCAATCAAAGATTCTCTTACAACCATAGAGTATATTTCGTTGTTTGGTTGTCTGTTTAATGGAAAATTCTTTCGTTGTCGCACGTATTGTTGTTAGTCTTATTAAGTACTTTCAGGTCAGCCTTGATCAAAGGCGTCCTAGTTGTGACCATCCTGTCTTTTATTGAGATATATTGATTCTAGTGCTGTATGTCTAATATTTTCTTCAATATTTATTTCTTTATTGCCCGCAGGGCGCTAAACATCGAGGGGACAAACAAGGACAGACAAGGGGATTAAGTAGATTACACCGACGCCAGTGATTAACTGGTACTTATTTAATCGACCCCGAAAGGATGAAAGGCAAAGTCGACCTCGGCGGAATTTGAACTCAGAAAGCTGGTTCACTGTGCTGCATGAGAGACTTGACAGTTATTTCTTGTGCAACCATGTTCATGCTTCCCAGTTATTTCAAAAACAATCCTCTAGAAAACCCTATGAAAATTTAGTGGTGGCTATGGTGGTGGTGTTGTGGCATTGCTGGTGGTGTGGTATCGGTAGTGGTGGTGGTGGTAGTAGAGATATCAGAATGGTAGGGGATGTGATGTAGGTGGTGGTTTGATGGTGGTGGTGGTGCTGGTAGGGATGGTGATGTGGTGATTATCGTAGTGGTGATAATGGTGGCGGCGGTGTTTGTAATGTTGATAGTTGTGATAGTGATACTTAAAAATAATTTCGATAATGGTAGCTACATCACAGCAGCTAGGTGGCGCTCTGTTACATTAGCACAACTGCCAGTCATCACTCACTCTCCGCATGTCTTTCTAGGAATAATTAAGAACGTCTATCTGCGGGTACATATGTTGTCATAAGTGAACTACATCACCCGCCATTCTCTCACCAAAAACAACAACAACAACAAGAACTAATGCAAAAATAACTATGATAGTAGCAACAACAACAATAACAGCAGGACTTTTGCGATAAAACTGTCGTAAGTGATAGCATGCGATTAGGTGAGGATACACTATCGCTTGGCATGGTGATATAACGCCATCAGGATGACAGTTCGAAGAAAAACTAAAACACGCATATATACACATACATACATACATACATACATACATACATACATACATACATACATGCACGTACATATATTTGTACGTATACGTATATATATTTATGTATGTATGTGTATATGTATATA
>NC_068992.1:40979517-40981191 GCF_001194135.2 Octopus bimaculoides
TGTGCATGTATGTATACGTATAAGTATATATATATATATACTTATACGGGTAACCAGAGAAGGCGTGGAAACTAAAAGCAATCGTATTATTTCAAGACCCGTCAAATTCGGCGCCATAACGGCTATCATTAATCAATAAAAATAATAATTATTATTATCATTTTGAAAATAAGTACAAGGCCAGAACATTTTTATTATTCATTTTTTAAATTTTTCTTGAGAGCTGGGTTTCTGTCGATGAAATCGTGTCTGTGCTGGAGAAGTAACTTATTCTATCGACATCAGAATAATGTAAGCATGAAAGGTAAAGTAAATATCGGTGGCATTTGTACGTAGAATCTAAAGATCGTCAATAAAGTCTGCAAGGAATTTTGTCCGATTTTCTAGCGATCTATGCACGTACGTATGTTTTGTTCCTGTATGCATGCAACTATGTAGGTAGAGGGATAGTGTATATATAATTATATATGCATATAAGTGTGTATATATATCTGTACACACACACTCACACACACACACACACACACACACGCACGCGCGCGCGCATATATATATATATATATATCTGTATGTATACATGTATATATATACATGCATACAAATACAATACGTCCATAGAAATACAAACATGACTAGCTACGTGCGCATCTCGCGTTTTCCTTACTCATGCAACTGGAGTATGGATTAGATGTGTGTAGAGAAACAAACGGAAGCCACGCCGAACTGCACTAAACTGTACATGAACCTTATTAGTTGGTCTCTTATTCAACATGGATATAAAACGTGTAGTCTTGCAAGTTAGTCAAAAATAGTTTTGAAATTCCACCATGACTTTACGGACACACACCGTATATGTGTAAGCTCGAAATAGGGAGTAATTAATCGTCGACAATTGAGGAGGGGTTAGACATATTTCGGTAGTTTGTTCAGTACTTGTCACTCATTATGTGTTTACGTATTTTGCACTCGTTGGTGGTGTCCTGTACTTAATGTAGTTTATATTATATATATATAACTGACGGATCTCGGCGGTAATTGAACTGTGAATATAAAATGCCCGGACAAATACCGCTTGGTATTTTCTTTGATGCACCAACAATTCTACCGGTTCACTGCCTTTAATCAGAGAATAAGCAATTTATTTAAGGAAATAAGGAAAGATAATAATTATATAATAATAATAATAATAATAATAATAATAATAATAATAATATATACATACATATATACATATATATATATATATATATATATATATATATATATATATATATATATATATATATATATATATATATGCATGTATTAATAATATTTTATAAGCTTAAAGTTTATAAGCGATCACCGTGCATTGACTAAGGTAGAGTTTGCCGTTCGCATGAGATCCACGCCTCTATGTATTCATGAATACATAGAGATGTGGGGTCGTGTTCCATGCGTATGGCAAACCCTACTTTTTTCAGCCGACGGCTTATATGCCCCAATATTAGACTATTTACCTTAGTCAATGCACGGTGATGGCTTATAAGCTTTAAGCTTATAAAATATTATTATTATTTACAGATTGTAAAATTCGGTACCGCTTACCAAATAATCACTGATATATATTAATATATATATATGTGTGTGTGTGTGTGTGTGTGTGTGTGTGTGTGTGTGTGTGTGTGTGTGTGT
>NC_068992.1:40981296-40984048 GCF_001194135.2 Octopus bimaculoides
GTGACGTAAATATAATATCATTGATTGCTTATTCTATATATATAGAAACGAAATTTAAAGGAAGTCAGCTGTCAATTATATTGACTGTAATACTTCAGTAATACTTTGCTTATTGGCTCTGAATGGATGGAAGGTGAAGTTGACCTCAGGGGAATTAGAAACCAGATCGTAAAGATCAGCAGTGAAATACTATATGGGAATTTGTCCGGCGTTCTAATGGCGACAATTCGCCGTCATAAACATACAATAAATGACAGTAACAGCACTAATGTCATAACAAGTAATGTCTGTGCACTAAAGACTTTGTTCTACGACTAATGATGCAACTCTTGGCTTAACAGACAGAACTAACTCACGAGAGACAGCATCACAACAACTATCATCTTCTACAACAGCAAAATCATCATCAACATCAACATCGCCACCACCACCAATAACAACTATAACTACGACAACTTATTTGTCCTATGTTTGAAAAAACATTTCAGGTTGTTTACGTGGAAGCTGTAAAATTAAGTTTAAAACCTTATGACTCATTCTTCATTTTGGTAAACAACAATTTCAACATTTTTTTCCGGAAGATTCTTATCATCAAGGCAACAAATAGTAAATACACAAATATAGGTCAATGAATTCAATTTTCTTCAAATTAATTAAAATCTTATTTCAAATCGTTTTGCTTTAATTATATATTTTGTTATACCGTACTTAACATTCTTATTCTTATTATGGTAGCAGAAAATATGAAAATAAGAGAAATAATATATTTCCTCTGTTTATTGTGATGAGTAAGTGTTTTAAAAGTCGGTGACTGAAAAAAAAAAAAATAAGGAAAGACGCCAACAAATAAAGGAAGCATAAACAAAAGCTGAAATGTAAAAGGTTTATATAAAAAATAAATAACAAGTTTTTGTTCATTTTTTTATGTCTGAGTAGAGTCGAACGTGAATATTTTGATCGCTTTTATTTTTCGTCATCGGAGAACACCTTCGCGCTTTGGAAGATGTGTATTCATGACGAGCGATTCTATCAAGTCTAAGAGGACTTTGAGACGCAGCAATGTTCCAACCTGACTGTGTATCTCTTCAGTCAAAAGTACCACTCCGAACCCATGGATCTAACCAGAGCACCAGCTCCTGTACCTAGTAATTATTTGGTTGATGCATGCAGATGCCTGCCAATCTGATAGTTGTTCGTGGGGTGCATGAAGAACAGTGAGAACCCAGACAATAACGTGCCTAGTCATTCTTAATGCATTCTGGCAGATTCGAACGCGAATGTGCTGATCGCTGTTGCTTTCCGTCATCGGAGAGACGACACGTTTATTTAGACGATGTGTGTTCATAACAGACGCGATTCACTGCTGAAAGGGTACAGTAAGACATCAGAACGCATCAACAAATACTTTGCTTGCCGATTCCTATTAACAAGAGTTCGTGCTCTTGTCAGATTCATTAGTCTGGCAGGGTACATTTCACTGATGAGACACACAAGGAGGTCGAAACATGGTGGTTTCTGAAAATCCCCTTACACCAGTGAATGGCGTGTATTACGAACACACACATTGTCTTAAAGGGAGAGATCTTCTCCGATGACGAAATGTAAAGCGGTCAGATATTCACGTTTGAGTGTTCTAGAAGTATTAAAGATGAATAGACATGTTGTAGCTTTGATTCTCATGCACCCAATGTAATAACAAGTATATTTAAAACATTTTCTTATGAAACAACGAGACCGCTAGAAGAAGACACGTTTATTGAGATCTCTTTGGAATGAAGCAGTTTAGATAACAACCGTTTGTTCGAATTGGCTCGTGATTGTAATATTCAACTACTTTGTGTGTGTCTGTATATGTGTATGTATGCTTCTATCTATCTATCTATCTATCTATCTATCTATCTATCTATCTATCTATCTATCTATCCATCTATCTATCTATCTATCTATCTATCTATCTATCTATTGAAAGCACCAACCTTCTGGCTGGTTATTCGGTTTTTGAGAGACAGAAGCCAAATCTCCTCCATTCAAAGCCTAATATTTTAAAAACAAAAAAAGAAGGGTCACACCACATTAAGTAGTCCCGAATAGACCATGGCTGAAAGTAAGCTGGGGTCATTTTTGAACATAGATCAATTGGGTCACGGCTGGTCAGGTGCTAAACGACAGCAATAACAACAACAACAGCAGTAACGGCAATAACAAACTACATGATGAGTTTTGGCAACCATATTAAATTCTGGCGCATGATAACCAAATGTATGGAAGTATTTGTGCACTCTGAATTAATTTTCTGGCAACAAAACAATTTTTGTATTTATCATAAATGTGAATGCGCGTGGCCTAGTGGTTAGGTGTGTAGTACTCTCGATCATGAGATCGTGGTTTCGATTCTCAGACTTGCTGTGCGTAGACTTCTTGAGCCAAAGACTTCATTTAACATTGCTCCGGGCCACTCAGCGATAACTGAGAATCAATGTGTCGTACTAGCCTTCCGATCAGGGGCAAATGTTACCCTGCTCGTCTAGCCAGCGGAGTGGCGTTATTCCGCAGCTAAAACGATGCAAAGAGCATTGTGACCAGCGATATATAACAACATCACGTGATTTACCATAAAAAACGTGATTGGGTAAGACTCATGAGCATTTTTACGATATTTATTTCTGCGCATAGTTTCGCTTGGTTTGGTCGCTGAGAGCCATCAGGTGTTTTATTCCTAGATATGTACATAGTCACATTGCATATATATATA
>NC_068992.1:40985061-40985441 GCF_001194135.2 Octopus bimaculoides
GGGGACCATCTCGGTTGCTTTCCCCGACTATACAGGAGGGACCTGTAATCTATCTATCTATCTATCTATCTATCCATCTATCTATCTATCTATCCATCTATCTATCTATCTATCTATCTATCTATCTATCTATCTATCTATCTATCTATCTATCTATCTATCTATCTATCTATCTATTTATCTATCTATCTATCTATTAATCTACCTGTCTATCTGCTAGTGTGTCGGTCTACTAGACTCCCAGATGTAGGTAGACTCAGATAGGCAGACTGACAGACACACATATTCGTACGCATATATACATAAACGCATACCCATATACTCATTGCATAAACATACTGCACAAATCTATGCGCATGCACATACACACGTGTGCATGT
>NC_068992.1:40985541-40986128 GCF_001194135.2 Octopus bimaculoides
CACACACACACAAACAAACAACCTGGATCGCATCCAGAGAAGGGTTACGAGGCTGACTGGTGTTCTATCAGTAAAGGGCACGCTCCAGTCTTTGACTCACAGGAGCCCTGTCTACTCTCAATCTTTTCTGTAACTACTAGAATGGCCTTTGTATTACCCACGATCCACTCATCTCTCTACCATTCGTCAGCCTTGGCCCCGTCCAACCAAGCTTCCTACCGCCGCATGGATAGAAACTAATTCTGTTTAAGGGTTAGGTTAAGGGTACACGTGGTTTGTGGAATGCTCACTCAACTACTTATGCGCTTGTTCAATCATTAATCTTTTTTGTCTTTTATCTTTAATTTGTGTCACTCATTAAATTAACTCTTCAAAGGTATTAGACGGGGAGATAATCAAAGCAACACGGCTTGTGTGGTTGTCAAGCGATGGAAAGGACAAACACACATAACATACATACTGTATATATATATATATATATATATATATATCAGTTGAAGAGCGTAGGCTCGAAACGTCAAAGACTTTCTCTATTCCCGAGCGTTAAACTAATACATCCATTTGATGTTTACACCACCTGTCTTCGT
>NC_068992.1:40986398-40988898 GCF_001194135.2 Octopus bimaculoides
ATATATATATATATATATATACATGCATATATACACATATATATGTACACACACACACACACACACACATACATATATATATACATGCATACATATATATATATAAATATAAAGCAAATAAGTAACAAGGGTGTCCAGGTATGAGTGGATTACGGCTGTTTTAGGCGGCTCCATTTAATCTAACAATGATTGAAACGGCCGTAAGGCACTAATACCTTGACATCCTTGTACTTATTAGCTTCTTATTCACCTTACTTCAAGCTGTGCGGATAATACCGGACTGGCTTGGTGCTTCAACTTAAGTACCTAATTCAACCGAATCTCTCTCTCTCTCTCTCTGAACTGGAACCCAAGTGATTACAAAACGAGCTTTTAACCACTAAGTCACACAATCTTCATTAAAGAGTTCACTATTGAATAAATGGACTTGGAATACTCGACATCGAAAGATGGTAGATACATGTATATGTTATACTTTAATAATTTTAATTTCTTATATAATTGTGGGATTACTTGGAGCTCTATATAAATTCTTTCCTATCACACTTCATCTACATCACCTCGACCTCACAATTAAATTGTATTGCGTATGCTGATATGTCCATGAGTATGTGTATGTTCATGATACATACATACATACATACATACATACATACATATATACATATATACAAACATGTTATTTCCCCGCCTAAAACGTTTGTATAAATACATACAAGAGTTTTAGACGTGAAAATAAAGCAACACTGCTTGTATGTGTATATATGTATATACACATACATACATACATACATACATACATACATACATGCATACATACATGCATACATACATGCATACATACGTACGTACGTACATGTATACATACATATCCAAAATTATATACAACCTCCCCCATATATATATATATTCATGCGTATGTGTATGCATACGACAATGATAATAATAATAATAATAATAATAATAATAATAATAATAATAATAATAATAATAATAATGATGATGATGATGTGGTAGTGAAAATGATGATAACAACAATAACAATAATTATAATTATGTATAAGCACACTTACATACATCCATACGTATATATATTTACATTAACACACAGTCTCTCTCTCACACACACACACAAACAAATACACATATTCACATACATATACACATACATACATGCGTACATGCATACATACATACATGCAAAACATACATACATGTAAAACACACAAATACATACATACATACATACATACATTCATACATACATACGTACATACATATATACATACATACATACATATATATGTAATTGATTGCTTTTGCAGTCGTGCACTAAAATAACCTTGGAGTTACCATTAGCAAAAAAAATGGTAAATTCTGATAAACTGACACTTGAGATATATGTTCCGAAAACTGATACCCGAAAATACCCCTTAAATACACACTAATTTTTACTTCATTTGAAAACATTCCTTTCTCCTCTCACGGTTTTTGTTTTTCTTGTCATTTTGAAATGACTTTCTCCGGTTTTTGATTAAAATTGAAACGATTTATTTCGTAAAAAAATCTGTTAAAAGAGATAGCAGAATGCAGCAAGTTCCACTTCGTTCAAATTTCTTTAATGATTAATTAAAGATAGTGAAAACGTGGTAGAAAATGGAACCGTAGTTAAGAATTTAAAATTAGCAGACATGTACTAAAGAACGTGGTGAAAGTTAGACTAAAATTTAAAAGAGATATCCCTGGGACAATTTCTAGATTTGATGTGTCTTTTAGGTTATCAACTATTCTGTTAACATAAGAACTGAAATGCCGAAATATAGACATCCCTTTACTTCGACTGCTTTACGAAAACTTTGCGTTCCTAAGAATTATGTTGCCCAGTCGAATTCCGTAACGCGGAAAGTACATTGACTTTTATGTAAAGTGAAATCAATGGAAAAACAGTTTTCACGTTACAGAATACCACGTTAAAATAAGCTTTTCAGAATTGCAGAGTTTTCGTAATGCAGAGGATACAGCTACTTACCAAAAAATCAAGAGAGAAACAATCAGAAATTTGGGGACATGTGCTAATCGATATCACCGATTTCATCAATTGATTGGGGGATGTTTTCTGTTTTGCTGGCCACGAAATGATGAAATGCATAATTGACTTTAAGAGGCTGAGAAAACCCTGGGATAATTTTTGGAACTGATGTGTTTTCTACAAAAACAAAGTTGATCGTGGGACAGTTATTCCAATAAGCAATTTGAAGACAGGACGCAGAGCAGGAATGAGATTGCTGGATATTCATGCCTTTCTTAAAGAAGGATTATAAGAATAAGGGAAGTTAATCGTCATTAAGTGGATATAGAATTCGGGATGCGCATTTGATGTATCGTGAGGCTTGTTGGCCACCATTCCTCGGCAAAGGTCAGTTATGGTGGTAGCATATTTAAAAGTTAGAAATTTTCTTTCATGAAATTCTGGGAACATTGTTCTGTCAACTTGGGTAGA
>NC_068992.1:40990618-40993190 GCF_001194135.2 Octopus bimaculoides
ATATATATATATATATATATATATATACACTCACGTATATGTGTGTATTCATGCATACATACGCAAGTAAATACAAACGACTAGAAATGACCCCTTGCATAGTCAAAGTTATTTTGAGAAAAGGGAGGTATCCATGAATGCAACAGAAGAGATTAAGCGTTGGAAATGTAATCTTTGTGTCCAACATTTCCAACGTCGGTCCAAATCTGGTTACATAAGCCACATGAAATCTCAGAGCAATTTACGAAATCAAGGTGCATTTAACAATGATTTTATGGTAAAAATCCCAAAGTATTATGTGGAAAATATATGTTACAGCAACCTGGGCTTATGAATAGACATAAATAAGTTATATAAACCGTATAGAAGTTTTGAATATTATTTGTCACATATGCAGGTCAACTGCCGGTAATAAATCATGTCAGAGTAGAGAAACATCAAGGGAGATTATCGGGATGATGTACAGTAATCGAGGCGGCTACCATCTGTCAACTTTTGTACGTATGGGTGAATTTATGTATACATGCATATACACACATGCGTGTCAGCTACATGAAAATATAGAAATAGATATTAAGGGCGAACATGCATACACATGCATATATACATTAAAATATAGAAATAGGTATTAAGGGCGATATTAAGTGCGGGAGCTTAATATAGATTTGAAGAGGACTATATATTTTTATTGCTAGCTGGATTTTTCATCGTTGCGTTACATCCGTTTCGCAAAAACAGTAAAAGGTAAGTTTATTATTGTAACATGATATATTGTTTCCTATAAGAGATTGAAACAAATCGCTACGTCTGCCGTTGGATTATTTAATATGATAAGAGAGATATTTTCATTGGTTGTTGTATGTAAATGGTTTCTGCGTTTTTTGTTCGTTTAAACCTTTTTGGAGTTGAATGTGTGTAATTTGCTAAGACACTGACAACAGGATTTGAGGGTGATTTGGCTGCTATTTCAAGGCGATCGAATGATTACAAAAGATGTTCTGTTCTTTTTCTTTTTTTTCTCTTTCTACTTGTATCAGTCATTAGGCTGCGTCCATGCTGGGGCACCGCTATGAAGAAATTTAGCCGAATGAATCAACCCTAGTACCTTTTTTTCTTTTTAAAGCGTAGTACTTATTCGACCGATCTCTTTTGCCGTCCTAAGAAGAGTCTTCGTTATCTCTTGCATTTGTAGGTTTCTATGAATTCGTTTGAAGTGTTTGATATTATTTAAATTGCCTTGTCTGACATAAGTTTGTCTGTGCGCCACAGTATCTGAACAATGAGGTGAGCTGAAGATAAGTTAAAGCAGAACGCATCTATATCCTAAAAATTAAGTAAGTAGAAACTTCAAAATAGAAAATTCCTTTGAGATAACATTCCACCTGAACCAGAAAATACCCAAATATTACATTAAACCAGACGACTTAGCTTATATATAGATAATAATTGAAAC
Source organism: Octopus bimaculoides (assembly GCF_001194135.2). Taxonomy (NCBI): domain Eukaryota; kingdom Metazoa; phylum Mollusca; class Cephalopoda; order Octopoda; family Octopodidae; genus Octopus; species Octopus bimaculoides. The sequence continues at coordinate 40,992,072 of NC_068992.1, forward strand.
CACCCACCTACAATGTGTTCTTAGAAACCTTCAAATCATTTTGAGATATGAATCTTTGTAGTCCCTAATGGCGAAACTTCATATCATAGATACACAAGATGAATGAGAATAGGCAAGACTGAGACGATGGGATTTATTCTAACTCAATGAATGCAGGAAAATTTATAGCCCGAACTCACTTAAATACACTACAAACTTTGCTAGCTTTCTAGCATTTATTAATAATAAGAAAATATAATTTGAACTATCACAACGCAGAGACTGAAAATAAAGAACTGTAGTTACCGTTCTCAAAACGTTTGACTAATCAATGGGGAATAGTCTCGAAAGAATCCTTTACATACGCAGCCGTCATATCAAACATTAACTAAAACAGCGTTAATAATATGAGAATGACTGCTTAATATATTTAAGAACAGGCTCTATCAACATAATCATACATTTAGAACATTGCAAAGCAGATTTGATACAACAGATGCAAAATAGATCTGGAGAAAATATTACGAACGGGCAACTCTTAGACAAGGCATAGGTTTATCGGTAGTGTTTCTGCATTCTAAAACAAGACATAATTTCTAAAACATTGAACTAAAACTGTGAATAAACATAAAATTAATTTCTTCATGCACTCACATGCGCAGACACCTTAAATAACACAGTGGTATGTCAACAGCAGTAACTTGATATCCAAACAAAACATACTTCTCTTTTATTTTTTAAATAATAGTTCGCGCCTTAATTGGTTTTAACGCCAGAATAACCTTCTCTGCCTAGAAATCTTCTGACATTTTCCCAAGTAAATGAACAGAGAATAATTAAATAAACTGGATTCTTTAACCCTAAAATAATTCACATAAAAAAACCCAAACAAAAGGACCTCCTTCTTTAAAAAAAAAAATCACGCATTAAGTGCGATACATGGACGCAAATAAACCAACACCGACTGTCAAGCCTTGGTTGAGGCTAAACACAAACACAAATACATAAATAGATATACACAAACACACACACAGAGAAACATATATATATATATATACAAACATTCATGTACATATACACATGTTTGTATATGCAATTATGCATGCATGTAACATTCGAATACGTGTTTATGTATGTATA
>NC_068992.1:40993845-40994545 GCF_001194135.2 Octopus bimaculoides
TGTGTGTGTGTGTGTGTGTGTGTGTGTGTGTGTGTGTGTGTGTGTGTGTGTGTGTGTGTGTGTGTGTGTGTGTGTGTGTGTGTGTGTGTGTAAATGCATGTAATGTTTGACAGGCCTCTGAAAATATTTCCGACTACAATTATTCACGCACAAAGTATTTGTGAACCGGAGGATATAATAAACGACTCTCGCTCTGGGAAAACCTACAGAGGGATCGAACTAGAAACGACGTAATTGTGAAACGACCTCCTTAACCACATATCCAATCTCATCTCAAAATGCTACATTTCCCCCTCGACTCAAATGTATGTAACCCTATACGTTAAGGGCGTAAACAAGCGAAACCTCCACAAAACACGAACATTTCAACACTCATTGACCTTGGTAAACTGTGACATCTTTAACGAAACTGACACCATTATTCTCATCTCTGCCAAAGCTGATGACGACTAATTGCCATAATTAAGATTAATTATCTTGTATAGTCGCAGAGTAACAAGATTTTATCCCATCACACAATTCCAGACTTTGCTGATTCTGGCTGACATTAATGGCGGTTTTGGGACAGAATGTTTTGTGACGACTGACGAACGAAAGGATATCTTTTATGGAGTTCAGCTTCCATCATCAGAAGAGTCAATGTCACTAATGAAGTTGAAAGAGAGAGAGAGAGAGAGAGAGAGAGAGAGAGAGAGAGAGA
>NC_068992.1:40994970-40996820 GCF_001194135.2 Octopus bimaculoides
TATATATATATATATATATATATATATATATATATATATATATGTATGTATATGAATATGAGTGTATATATATGTTTATATGTATTTATGCGTATACACACGCTTATATATATTCACATATATATATATACATATATACATACAAACTGTGGAATCCGTTTACTAGAATCATCACACCTTTATTGTTATCAACCGACTACTTTTTAGTAAGAATTAGCAAGTTGTCAAGTGATCACAATAGCAACCGTTTTTCATTACACACACACACACACACACACACACACACGTATATGTAGACATATGTCCAGAGAACGCACATATATGATATATACAAAGACATATTTACACACTCACGATAATTAAAAATATTTCAATCTCCACAAAGAAAGAAAAGTAGGGTTCGATTATAAGGGGAGAGAATATAGTAAAGGCTCTTACTGCTCCTTTTTATGTAAATAAATAGCAAGATATATACTGTCTCTACAGAGAATTGGCTGAAATAAACACACTGCTAACGACCTTGTAATATTGACGAAACTAATGGAGTTGTCCCCAAATCATGTTGGAGATAGATAGATAGAGACTTGGAGAGAGAGAGAGAGAGAGAGAGAGAGAGAGAGAGAGAGAGAGAGATAAAGATGGAGAGAGAGAGAGGGGGAGAGAGGGGGAGAGAGAGGGAGAGAGAGAGGTGTTTTGAAAAAGTGTGTTATTTGCACATCGATCCATATAAATATACCTACATGCGATCCACTTACAGACACACATAACCATGCATGTATGCATGCACACGCGCACACACACACAGATATGTCGATCGGACTGGCGGACAGAAGACATGAGTTATTGCATGGTTGCATAATAGAAGAGTGAAATAACAACGTCCCATGTACGTCGAACAAATGGGAAATCTTCAGATACAACTACAATTGAATAAATTTGGATTCAGACTCGTATTTAATTCGGAAAAGGCGGCAAACTAGCAAAACTGTTAGCTTAACGGACAAAATGCTTTGTGGAATTTCTTCCGCTTAATTTTGTCCCCCATCGCTTCAGAGGTCGATAGTTTAAAGTACTTTCAAGTCATAGAGTCAATGGTATAAAGTAGTTTTCAAGTCCTGGGGTCGTTGTAATGGACTCGCTTCCTACCCTCAAAACTTTTTGGCTTCCCGTTCAAGGGAAATGTAAAATCGGTCGCTAATATGCTACAGAAACCAGGAAACCGTCTTCTTGAGTCGTAGGGCCCAAGAAACGAAAAAGAAATTAGGCAACATAATTATATAATGAAGTGCTGCTTCAACGGTAATTTGGAGAGGCTGGGCTTCACGAATCCTGAAAGAACACGGTTAATTAAGAAATTACTCCCAAACCATTAATTGAGATGCGAAAGTATGTAAAACATCATTGGCGTTTGACTTGAAGTGTGTGTGTGTGTGTGTGTGTGTGTGTGTGTGTGTGTGTGTGTGTGTGTGTGTGTGTGTGTGTGTGTGTGTGTGTGTGTGTGTGTGTGTATGTGTGTGTGTGTGTGTGTGTGTTTATGTGTATATATATATATATACACACGTGTTGACGTGCAAGCGTACACAAACACATACAAGCACATAAACACACACACACTCTCTCTCTCATACACACAAACGCGCGCGTGCATACACATATATATGTATATTCGTACATATACACATACATATACATACGTACATACATATGTACTTATATATACATACATACATACATGCATACATACGTACTTTCATGCATGCATACATCACACACACACATATATATATACATATATGTACATACTCATGTATACTTATATATATATATATATAGATATATATATATATATA
>NC_068992.1:40997630-40998725 GCF_001194135.2 Octopus bimaculoides
AGAAACACACACACACACACACACACACACACACACACACACACACATATACATACAATAGATGAAAAGAGAGAAGTATTATGAATGAAATATTGATGCAATGAAACCATGAATGAGAAACATGAATATAGTATTTCTGTAGTAGGACTACGAATGTCATATATTTATAGAGCGTATGGAGAAGGAATCCAGCTTTTATATATTAGATAACGTAACAGGTGTACGTATTGAAAGCTTGGAATAGATGAACTGATGGGTGACTAACTGTCTGTGTACATAGAACCTGCTTGTGAAGGTGCGTACAGGGTAGATTGAGAATATATTAATAACAGCCACTTGTGTGAGGGTGCGTGTGTATGTGTGTGTTTGTAAGTTTTGGTAATGCTATAACGAGGACGATGTAAAATGGCTGATGACTCACGGATTTCAATTCTCTTGTGTAAGCAGTAATAACGTCTACATAACAAGTCATTCTACAGCAGAGAAGTACTTTTCTAACCGTTTAGGGAAGAAAGAACTTACATAATTTTTTTTTCTTTCTTTTGGTGAAAGTGTCAAAGTGTCACTAACGAAACTACAAGGCTATTAACGGCTACACTAGCTACTCAAGAGCCTTAACACCAGTTTTAGCACCACACCCCAGCAAAAACATCTCGAGTCTTTAGATATTATTCTCCCATGTTAGTAAGTAGCTAACGGAGATAATATAGCAAAAGTATTTTTGAATTATATATTTTAAAAAAGGGGGTTTTATGAATCATAGGAACAATTAACATAGATGAACATAATAAAGAAAACACAAATACTTCGAGACTCAGAGTTCTTCGTAATATAATGGAACCATAGGGTGCCAATTTATCGCCAAAATCTTTTGGTTGTCTTTGTTTTTCAGTTACGTGGCTCCAGTGCTGTATGGAGCAGAGAGAGAGAGGGGTGGGGTGTTTAGGAAAGAAAGAGAGGGGGGATATTAGGAAGGAGAGAGAGAGGGGGATTAAGAAAGTGAGAGAGGAGTGTTTAGGAAAGAGAGAAAGGGAGGGGGTATTAGGAGAGAGAGAGAGAGAGAGAGAGAGAGAGAGAGAGAGAGAGAGAGAGGAG
>NC_068992.1:40998794-40999959 GCF_001194135.2 Octopus bimaculoides
AGAGAGAGAGAGAGAGAGAGAGAGAGAGAGAGAGAGAGGAGTGGTTAGGAAAGAGTGAGAGGGAGGGGATTAAGAAAGAGAGAGTGAGAAAGAGATGCGCATATATCGTTTTTTTAACCGTTGAACTCGAAGTAGACAAAGCTATATAGTTGCACGCTTTTATTTATAGCTTCAGCTACATCGAGTTCAACCGTTAATAGCGAGTCATTTCACGTTCTCTCGTCGTTCCTAATTTCTTTTAACGTAAACAGTACCCCACCCCCACACACACACACATGCACTGACACAGACACACACACACACACATGCACTGACACAGACACACACACACACACACATGCACTGACACAGACACACGCACACACACACACTTGACGTCAAATCTATTATTCTAGTCTACCTTTTTCATGTCTCGTCATTGTTTCTCAATATGAGAAACAGAAGTCATTGAATAAGTCCGTCGCTAGGTTTGGCATCGTGGCTTGGACCAAGGAAGCTTCTGGCAGAGTCTAGTTTGTTACATTACAAAGACGCTGAACAGATTTTCTGTCTAAGTATAATTTTCTTGCTTGCTCTCACCCTTCCCGCCACCCTTAGCAAGTCATGTGCGCTGTCTTTCTTTCTCTGTTTAGGCCATATATATCGAATGACCAATTATAAACACCACTGGAACTCACACACAAGGTACAGGAAACGTATATATACACCATTCTGCTTAAATAATGGAACTGCAAATACAATATCCTTACGTATCTCACGTCTGTTTTCATTCCTCTACTTCACTCTGTATTTTATATCTTCTCTATAGTAACTATTACTTAAATATTTTCTCGCACCGTCTCTGATGAAGGAATATATAAAATATCCCGGAAATAGCTGTAAGACCTTCTCTTTATAAATGTTCTGAAATCTTTCAAAGCCTTGGATTTTTATTCTTTCACTTGTTTCAGTCATTTAACTGCGGCCATACTGGAACACCACCTTTAGTCGAACAAATCGATCCAAGCAGTAATTCTTTGTAAGCCTAGTAGTTATTCTCTCGGTCATTTTGCTGAACTGCTAAGTTACGGGGACGAAAACACGCCAGCATCGGTTGTCAAGCGATGGTTGGGGACAAACACTGACACACAAGTACATATATATATTATATATATATATATATATA
>NC_068992.1:41000069-41002439 GCF_001194135.2 Octopus bimaculoides
GAAAAACTTAGAGACGTTAACCTTAATTTCAAGGTATTTCTACGCAGACACACAAATGTGCAAGAGATAACAATGAAATATCCTTAAAATTTTTCGCTGTTGCATTAAAAGAAAAGGCAATATATTGGAAAACTTGCATTCCAATGCTGATGTCAGAATAACTGGTCCTCCGTCGGTTACAACGACAAGTATTCCAGTTGATCCGACCAATAGAACAGCCTGCTCGTGAAATTAACGTGCAAGTGGCTGAGCACTCCACAGACACGTGTACCCTTAACGTAGTTCTCAGGGAGTTTCAGCATGATATAGAGTGTGACAAGGCTGGCTCTTTGAAATACAGGTCTTACTCATTTTTGCTTGAAACGTGAGATAAAATGCCTTGCTCAAGGACACAACGCACTGCCGGGAATCAAACTCGCGACCTCACACTCATGAGATGAATGCCATAAGCAATAAGCCAAGCGCCTTCATATCAGAAACAGATGTTAAACACACACCAGTACATGCCCGCGCACACACACATTTAGTTTTAGCGTCAATCTTTAGACTTTGGTTTCACAATGGCGGTTTGTAGTGAAGTGTTTCATGTCTGATTTGATGCCCGTTGGAGCGTTGAAGAGTATATTTTGCTTTGGTTAAGAGTTTATAAGTAAAGTAGAATTGGCAAGGAATCGTCGAGCTGGCGGAGTCACTAGACCGTCGAATAAAATAGCGTCCGCCTTTTTTTTCCCGACTCTTTGCACACTAGTTCAAGCTTCGCCAATGCCATTTTTGCTTTTTATTTTTTAGTATCGGGCGAAATGTTTTTTGTATTTGCTTCTGCTCTGGAGGTGGTCTGATCAATAAGTATCCAGACTGTTGTTATAGCAACGAAGCTAAAGCACGCAGAGTGAAGCCGCTTGACACAGATTGACCTTGAACTCTGCTGTGCATGCGCACTAAGTTTTAATGTTCTAGCTCACTTCCGCTGTTTACAAAAGCGCTTGGAAGGAAGATGTGTAGCGTGTGATCTTTGTATTGACCATGATAGAGAAAGTTATCATGGCGATACCTGCGGCTTCAATCTGTGTGCTTTAGCATCGTTACTATGGCTACAGTCCGGATACTTATTGATTAGACTTCGCACGTTCTGAGTTCAAATCCCACCTCTGTTACTAAAAAAACAAACAAAGAAATACAAAATTGTTTGGTGGGGCAGCAAAAGTCCTTTAGTCGTGAAAAGTCTTTAAGTAAGGGCCTAAGAATTTAAGTTGATGATTCTTAATACCATTACACCATGCGACAGACGAGAATGCAAGAGGACATTTAATGCTCGTGCGAAACCTATTTTGCTATACTTTGGAACGGTCATACTGTTAATGTACACGCACATGAGTTGTAGCTTTCTTCAAATTTTAGATATATTGTCAGCCGTTTCTGAAAATATGATTCAATACTGAAGAGAAGCGCAATCAGTGCGTGTGCTAATGGGCTTATTAGAGGCGGGGAGAGGGAGAGAGGAGGCGGAGATAAACAGACAGGGATAGAGACAGAGAAATAGACAGCGAGGCAGAGAGACAGAGAGACAGACACACAGACAGGCAGACAGGCAGACACACGAACACAGACAAACAGGTACACTGACAGACAGACCACCAGACAGACAGACAAGATTGGTTATTGTTGTTAACCAATCTAAAACCAGTTAAGAAAAGCACTCTGTGAACTAAAATTAATGTAAGCATCGTCAATATTATAAATACGATCAACATCCTCCTCCTCCTCCTTCTCATGATCATGATCATGATGATGATGATGATCATCATCTTCTTCTTCTTCATTATCATCATCATCATCATCATCATCATCATCCTCATCATCATCATCATCATCATCATCAGTATCAACCGTCATCATCATCGTCATCATTTTTCATTGCGACCATCATTATCGTCAATATCTCTATCATCATTAACATCATCACCACCACCAACAACAACAAGAACAACAACAACAGCAAAACCAACATCAACAACAAGAACAACACTTATTAATGCTGACATCATCACTCCATCATCGTCAACAAGATCATTACCGCCGTTCCATAAACGCAACCACTACCACCGCTACCATCATCACTTCCCAACCGACGCCGTCTCCAGAGACACCACCACCATCACCACCACTCCTCCCCTCATTCCACTACACACTGCTCCATAAACACAACCACCGATACCCCGCCAAGTCACCTCCACCACTACAAACCCCATCACCACCATCACCAAACAATAAATGCAACTCCTTTAAACGGCCCAACCCCAGCATATTTTACTAAAGAGAAGGTCCCTGACATTTCTCTAAAAATCCCACATATACTACTACTACTACTAC
>NC_068992.1:41002692-41003550 GCF_001194135.2 Octopus bimaculoides
ACTACTACTACTACTACTACTACTACTACTACTACTACTACTACTACTACTACTATTACTACTACTACTAAGACCTCCACTACTATTAAAAACTACCACCACCATCGCCACCGTCACCGCCGCCACCACAACCACCACCATCACCACCACCACCACCACAACCATCACTACTACTACTACTACTACTACTACTACTACTACTACTACTACTACTAAATCCCCTAATTTACAAAAATAGTTTTGCATGAGAAAGCAATTGCAGAAAAAGCTTACCAATCTCCCGTAGTTTTCGCTAGTTACTCTAAACATAAAGTCGATATGTAATAGCGAGAATGCTCCACCACCATCTCCGTCCCCTGTTCTCAGAGCTATTTGATTACAGAGGAAACCTGTATAATCACTTTATCGCATTTCCACGCATCTAGTAGCTTCTGTGACCCAAACCTTTGTTGAATAAATAGCGTACAATAAGCGAAAGGGTACATTTGAAGAAAGAAAAGAAGGAGGGCAACTTAGCAAGACATGCTTCACAAGGCGATCTCCTTAATAGATGATAATAAGGGTTTTGCCCCCTTAATCAGGAATGGTTAAAACCTATTATCCTAGTCCCGTTCTATCAAAGACATGCTACTGAAACACACACACATACACACACACGCCCATCCGCGCGCGCGCACAAGTATTGGAACTTTAACGGGTAGTGTTTGGTGTCTATCTTAAAGGTTCAGTTTCATAGTTAGGGGTCTGGTAGCATCTGAATGTTACAGGGTGTTCTTTTCTAGGGGTTTTTGTTGGATAGCACACACACACGCATATACACGCGCGTGTATACATACATATATATGTGTATACATATAT
>NC_068992.1:41003761-41006207 GCF_001194135.2 Octopus bimaculoides
ATATATATATATATATATATATATATATATACATATATATACATATGTATATATATGTATTATGCATGTATGTATATATATATATATATGTGTGTGTGTGTGTATATATTCATGTATGTATGTACTTATGGATCAAAACAGTTTGATTCAAATTCGCTGGTACTCTTGACTTTCAAGCGTGATGCTAGTCGTAAGCCAAATTCAAAATGGCCGATGATTAGCATCATGCTTGAAACTGAAGTGTACCAACGAATTTGAATCAAACTGTTTCGATCCATACATGGAACTCCCAATATATTGGTTGTTGCCCTCATAAATATCAGTAGAGATAGGTGTTATATGGCCATAAATATCCTCTTTGATTTTGTAATTATGCTGAGATGTTTTGAGCCGTTATAAGAAACCTAGTATCTGTACCATTAAGGTGATCTTAAAGCACTTCTTTCACGGGTCATGTTTCGGCTCTTTTATGAAGAATGCTTTCTACAAATGTCCTGAAGAATGTCAGATTCGATTGCCAGATGTTTAGAAGCTTGGTACCAGAAAGCTGTGTCGTAAATAAATATTACTAAATAAAACAGAGTGGTAATTGAAATTCAGTTGAATTAAATCGATTCAAATTAAGATTAAAACTGAGATAAAGGAGCAATTAAAAAAAAGAATAATTAGAATGCCATAACCTAAAAAAAAAAAGAAGAGGAGAGTAACTGAGATATTACAGGTGAAGCAGCACTGAATGAATTTAAATAGAATTTTAAAGGGGGATAATTAAAAGGGCGGTGAACTAAATGATACTGGATACTAATCAACGTAAGTCCTGGTACTGCTAATTAAATGAGAATAATTAAATTCAACGTGTAATAAACAAGTTCGCAAATTACATACTTAAAATTGAATGTTAAATTTTAAGTCGTATTCGTTACGCTGTAAAACTATTTGAATACCACTCTGTTATGAATAGTTAAATATAACTGACCTTAAGTGAATTACTATTAAAAGCTTTTATGGGGTCTGTTTAATTAGGGAAATACGAATATATGAAAATGGAGAAGTTCCATGTTATATGCATAGCTACATTAGTACATTAATTTATACGATAAACTACATATTGAGTAAATTTACTTGTTTGTATGCACTTCTCATTTCTCTTACTCATCTTTGTAAAAACTACCTATTTGTCTATCTATCTATCTATCTATCTATCTATCTATCTACCTTTATGCATCGAAATCACTAAACTTCCTTTGACAAGTTACTCAACTCACGAGCACTTTCAATGTTGGTGCAATACAATAGTTGACGCAATACAAGAAATACGAAACCTCTCGAAAACGCACTTTAAGAGTGCTCCATTTACCTGAACAGGTAAGATAAATACAATGAACATCTTAGCGTGTGAAAATCAAATATTTGGCTGGAATGCGTGCGTAAGATTTAGAATATACAGATTTGGTAACATAAATGTTATGGCAGATTCTTTAATGAAGATCTTCACACAGATAATCTTATGTTGATCGTATTAAAAGCTGATACCATAAACAGAGTTTATCTGATCTATATCTTCATCTACCAGCTACTTAACAACCTTCTATCTTGAGAAATACTCCCCAGCCATATTCGACATACGCATACAGAGACATAGATATAGGTATGCATGTATGTGTGTATGTGTGTGTATGTGTGTATGTATTTATATATGTATGTATGTATGTGTGTGTATATTCGTACGTACGTACGTACGTATGTATGTATGTATGTATGTATGTATGTATGTATGTATGTGTGTGTATGTATGTATGTATGTACGTGTGTGTGCGTATGTTTGTATGTATGTATGTATGTATGTATGTGTGTGTATGTATGTATGTATGTATGTACGTGTGTGTGCGTATGTTTGTATGTATGTATGTATGTATGTACGTATACATGCATATATGTATGTATGTGTGTATGTATGGATGGGATTGCTCAGTTTTATTTCAAAATTTCTTGCCAATAGAGAAAAAGCCTGTTTCTAACCTAGATCCAAGGTTTCTTCACTGGAATTTCAACAACAACAACAGGATATTGTTGTTTGTATGTATGTATGTATGTGTGTGTGTATGTATGTATGTATGTATGTATGTATGTATGTATGTTTGTATGTATGCCAAAAGAACATCTCCAGGTACGGTGTCGATCGAGATCAACGTAGACAGTGTCATGTACTTCATTACTAACCAACGGCTATATGAAGCTGCTACTACTACTACTACTACTAATAATAATAATGGTTTCAAATTTTGCCACAAGGGCGGCAATTTTGGGGGAGGGATAAGTCTATTACATCGACACCAGTGCGTAACTGGTACTTATTTTATCGACGCCGAAATGAAGGAAGGAAAAGTCGACTTCAGCCTAATTTGAACAGAGAACGTAGCGGTAGAAGAAAAACCGCTAAGCATTT
>NC_068992.1:41006425-41007096 GCF_001194135.2 Octopus bimaculoides
TCTTCTTCCTCTTCTTCTTCTTCTTCCCCCGTACCTAGAGCTTAACTTCCATCCTTTCCGTAATCCATACTAAACCTCTAAGATTAGAGTAAGATAAGTCAATATACACTGTCTACTCAATATTTACCGACCTATATTCCTTTTAGTTGAGAACTTCGTTCGCGTCTAGCTTTCTCTCCCTATAGATGTGTGCTTGTGCGCATTCATGCTTGTGTTTGTAGGCGTTAGTGTGTGTATGTATGTATATATATAAATATAAATATAAATAAATATATATATATATATATATATGTATGTATGTGTGTATGTATATATATATATGTATATATGTGTATATATGCATGTATATATAAATGTATATATGTATGTATATGTATGTATATATAAATGTATATACGTATATACGTATGTATATATGCATGTATATATATATGTATATATATATATATGTATTTATGTATATATATATATATATCACCTGCACCTCCTCCAACCTTATTTACTGCATCAAATGTACCCTATGCAACCAACTCTACGTGGGGCAGACGGGCCGCCGGCTGGCCGACCGTTTCACCGAACACCTAAGGGACGTTCGGCTAGGTTCGGACTCCCCTGTCGGCCGTCACTTCCAACTGCCCAACCACTCTCCCTCTAACATCTCCGTTTTTGGC
>NC_068992.1:41009714-41011378 GCF_001194135.2 Octopus bimaculoides
TATATATATATATATATATATATATATATGTATAATATGATATAATATAATATTATATATATATATATAAATATATATATATGCATATATCTATATATATTAATACATATATATTCTTTTATTCTTTTATTTGTTTTGTCATTTGGCTGCGGCCATGCTGGAGCACTGCCTGTAGTCGAACAACTCGACCTCAGTACTTATTGTTTGTAAGGTTGGTACTTATTCTATCGGGCTCTTTTGCTGAACCGCATCAGTTGTCAAGCGATGTTGGTGGGGATAGGGACAACTACAGACACAAACGTACACACACACTTAAATATAAACGACGGGATTCTTTCAGTTTCCGTCTACAGAATCCTCTCATAAATTTATTTCTGTATCTTACAATACATCTCAACGCTTCTAAAAACAAACTTTGTTTGTTTACTTTCATCGTAAAGTTGAATTTAACGTTAGCGTCTTATGAAGCTAAATTTAAAAGTTCTAAAATTGCAGAAGAATTCGTTGCCGGGCAGTTTAGTTTAATGGTAAAACACTTGACGCGTAATCACAGAGATGTGAGTTCGAGTCTCATGGCTGGCCAGTAGCGTATTTTTCTGCAATATATGGATAATTTATCCTGATCATGCTATTTATAGCATATATATATATATATATACACGTATGCATGTACATATGTATATGTATACATATGCATAATGTACATGTACGTGTGTGTGAGAGAGAGAAGGGAAAGGGAGAGAGAGAGAAAGGAAAGAGAGAGGAAGTAAAAATACATGTAATGTATGCATACAAGGTCGGTAATTATATCATGTGATCCGAATCATAAGAACTCAACACACACACGCACGCACGCACGCACGCACACATTAGTCGTATTGATATTGGATACGTCGATGGGTCGAATAGCGGAATGTAAAACAGCATATTTTGTATCATCTTAAAAAGCGGGGCAAACCATTTGCAAAAGTCGTTAAGCTCCGCAGATCGTAAACTTACCATTTGGACTTTACACCGGGGATCAAATATATACCATCTCTGCTTCCACAACAACAATATTAAGTCAACATTAAAAGGGGTTCGTCTAACGTATTTATGTGGGTTCAGTCTCTCTAATTTCATATATTTTCCCAGGAAACGTAAATCTCTTCGTTACGTTTATTTCAAGTCATATGCTCGCGGTATACAATTCAAGGTTTACGCTGTAATTCTCGTATTAGTTGTGGTATCAGTGATAAATTGGCTGACGATCGCTTGAGGATTTTCTGAAACCTTCCAATTCGTGTTTTGTTTTATTTTTGTTTGTTTGTTTTATTTTGTTTACTGCGGAATTAGTTTCAGATGTTATTCTGTGTATTTTACTAGTTCATAGTTATTATATTTCTACCAAGCATTAACCTTCTTTATAAAATACTTGATGTCAAGGTCTAATTACATATGTTTATATAGATACACAGACATATAGATACATATGTGCAAACCCGCTACACACACACACACACACACACACACACACACATACACACACACACACACACACACACGCACACGCACACACTCTCTCGAATCTGTGTCAGTGGCATATACATATGTGCGTGCATTATATATATGAATATATATATATATGTATATGCATGTATGCATATATATATGAATGTATATAT
>NC_068992.1:41013975-41015933 GCF_001194135.2 Octopus bimaculoides
ATATATATATATATATATATATATATATATATATATATAGAAAGAGAGATAGATAGATAGATAGATAGATAGATAGATAGATAGATAGATAGATAGAAAAACATATATTCTTACACACTCTCACACATACACACACATACATGCACACGCATATATAGCAAAGAAAATGTCTATGTATCTATAAAAACACGCGTATATACATGTTTACAAACAAAGCTTAATACTGTTGATGATAAGGAATGGAGTAATTGAACTGATACGGCTGCACATGTTTCATGTTCGTTGAATAGCGGGTTGGTGATGGCGATGACCATGATGATGAGGGTGACGTGGATGCTGAGGATGATGAGGATGAGGATGAGGATGGGATGATGATGATGATGATGATGATGATTATGGCGTTGAAGATGACGACGACGACGACGACGACCAGAACGATGACAATGATGATGATGATGACGACGACGATGATGATGATGATGATGGTGGTGGTGGATGAGAAGGAGGTGTTGGTGGTGGTGTTGGTGTTATCGGTGATAATGTTATTGATGATGGTGATATTGACGATGACGATGAGCATGATAATGATGACGATTGATACTGATGATGATGATGATGATGATGATGAAGATGATGATGAAGATGTTGATGGCGTTTATGACGTAGACGATGCTTACATTAATTCTAGTTCACAGAGTGCTTCTGTCACCTGGTTTTGGTTTGGTTAACAACAATAACTAATCCAGTCTGTCTGTCTGTCAGTGTCTGTCTGTCAGTGTCTGTCTGTCAGTGTCTGTCTGTCTGTCAGGCTGTCTCTCCACCCCCTTTCTCCATCTCTCGCCTCTAACTTTCCTCCTCCTCTTCCTCCTCGCTCACGTACGGCGGCAAGAATAGGCCACAGCTTGCCGCACAGTCGGTGCTTTGTAAATTAAGTAAATGGGGTTAGCAGTGAAGTATAAGGGGGGGGGGGGAATATCGGTAGTGAATAACAGAACAGGAGGAGGACAGGCTAGTGCAGGATAGGGTAGGACAGGGGTTGGGTCAGAGCTGGGTTGGGAAGTACGGGGCAGGGTAGTATGTGTGGAACGACGGATTGCGCTTGTTAGGAACAAACACTTCTGTCTCAACGAAAAGGCAATCGATTGATTTCGATTCGATACTTGTTAAATTTGATTGAAGGCGTGAAGAGAGGGTTCTTGATCGATGGCTTTCAATTATTATTAGCGTCATCATCATCGTCATCATCATCATCGTGGTCTTCATGATCATCATCATCATCGCCGTCGACGTCATCATCATCATCACCATCATCAAAATCCTCATCATCACCATCATCATCTTCATCGTTGTTGTCGTTATCATCATCACCAGCATCATTGTCGTCGCCATCATCATCACCATCATCAACAACAACAACAGCAACAGCAACCTCATTCCTGGACCTTTACTGTCTCGAGTTCTAGAACTCATAGGGCCTGTTTACCTGGTTCAAATAATGTACAACTGACCGAGACCAAATCATCCTCCACAAACGGGGCGCTAGGGTTACCCATTTACAGTTGAATGAAATGGAGCAACCCGAAGAGAAGTGTTTTGCTCATGAACAAACGCATCATGCAGTCCGGCCGGGAATTGAACACATAACCTTGCGATCGAGACCGCGACACTCTATCCACTCGGCCACGCACTTTATTATTATTATTATTATTATTATTATTATTATTATTATTATTATTATTATTATTATTATTATTATTATTATTATCTAAGTTAAGGCGACGAGCTGGCAGAAACGTTAGTACGTCGGGCGAAATGCTTAGCGGCATTTGATCCATCTTTACGTTCTGAGTTCAAATTCCGCCAAGGTCGACTGGGATCGATGTAATCGACTTAATCCTTGTGTCTGTCCTTGTTTGTCCCCTCTATGTTTAGCTCCTTGTGGGCAATGAAGAAATAAG
>NC_068992.1:41016128-41016991 GCF_001194135.2 Octopus bimaculoides
AAAAAAAAAAAAAAAAAAAAAGACAAAAACCACACAGCGACAACAATCGGTGTTATCAGTTTAGAATACAAGATACATTTGCACTTGACTGCCATGTTAAGAAAAACAAAAAAGGAAAAAGGAAAAGAAGAAGGTAGTGTAGATACGTAATATGATTGTTGTTAGATAATGTGTGTCGACAGGATTGGTTTGAATAAAGAAGTAAATTTATTGATGGGACGATAAAATAGAAAGCCTGCAAGTGTTGCTGCCTCAATTGTGTTTTTGTTGAGCTTTGTAAATATGATCTGTGTATGAGTGTGAGTGTGAGGGTGAGTGTATGCGTGAGTGTACGTGTGAATGTGTGTATTGGGCGTGGTATGTGAGATAAGAGAAATTGTAAAGGTAGTTATAACGTAGCATAATAGGAGTGTCTTTTTTAGACTTCTGAAAATAGCCTGGATTTTGATGCGTATGATTTTCTAACGGCCGCGTGACGACTAGGTTTAGCGTTCACTGAGCCACTAAGGGATACATACATACATACATACATACATGCATGCATGCATATATACATACGTACATGCATACATACGTACATGCAAGCAAGCATACATACATACGTACATACATACACGCGTAAATAGGTACATACATACATACATAAATACATACATGCAAATATACGTACGTACATACGTAGTTACGTACATACATACATACATACATACATACATACATAAATACATACATACGTGCATGCATGCATAGATACGTACGTGCATGCATGCATACATACACACGTGCATAAATACATACGTACATACATACATGCGTACATATTTACATACATACATGCATACATACATACATACATACATACA
>NC_068992.1:41017988-41018478 GCF_001194135.2 Octopus bimaculoides
AGAGAGAGAGAGAGAGAGAGAGAGAGAGAGAGAGAGATAGTGTGTGTGTTAACTAAAATGAGACAACAAAGCTAAGGCAGTGTGAAATTTCTAGGACATTTATAAAGTGAAATGTAGTCTTAGAGCTGTTTCAGGGATATAACCAGAGACGATATGAGAGTTGAATAGAGAGAAACAGTAGCAGAGTTCAATAAAAGAAGTTATATGGGAAGGGAGGGATGTAAGAAGTATAAGAGAATAAAAGAAAATGAACGAATGAAAAGGGAATGAATATAAGAAGGTTAATATTGTCTCATCGTATTTAACAAATACTTGCTCACATTCGACTCCTCACTCATACTATTATGAAACCGGAAGTCCGACTTCGGTCTTCCCGTAACACTTGCAAAGCCTTTCCTGCCATTTTGAGTCTTCTGGATACCCAAATCTCTTATATATAGATATACAAACAAACATATATATGTATATATATATATAAAGAAATATATAT
>NC_068992.1:41019278-41025396 GCF_001194135.2 Octopus bimaculoides
TATATATATATATATATATATATTCACACACATATATAGTATATAGTACATGTGTATGTGTGCATGTGTGCGTGTGCGTGGTTTGTTTAGGGAAGGGTGTCCCAGCACAGATGTATTTAACTAAATATTCATATCTGTAATGCATGAATACACAAGTGAGAGGTTTTAACTCTCAGCCTGACGGATGAACACACAGTGTCGTTGAAATAAGTAGGTTGCTGTATAAGGCCATTGTAAGACAGAGTGGTGGTTATATAAATACGCACATATGTTCAAATCCCATTTATTTTATATAGTTCAGACTGTTTTAATGAATAGAATGAAGTTTCCGTACTTAGATTCACTATTTACCACTCACAATAGCATTAAGCGATCAGCAACTTATATAATAAGCCTTCTAACTAAAAATATATTGGGCAGATTGTGATTCCGGGAAAAACAATAGAGGAAGAGGTAAGATTCTGTGTTACTTATATTAACTGACTTCCCGTTGACATCATTTAAATTTAATTCTATTCTAACACTATTCAGTCTTTGGTAATATTTTGATATTTGTATTAAACTACTTAACCTTCATGAAGTCGCTTGATGTCTTTCAGAAAGATATGAATGGAACATATAAATTTTCATATTCGTAATTTACAATAAATTTTCATATTCGTAATTCTATGAAATACGATCCTTTATTCCTTGTCATCAGCAAATCATTTATAAAGGGTTCGAATCAGGTGTGTGCGGGGAGCGGGGAGCTGGGAGCGGATGGGGGAATTGATGCTACAAGTTTATGTGTTTTAAACCTTTAGTATCATGTTGGAAGTTATTAATCATAGATCTGCTCAAGGCGGCGAGCTGGCTGAATCGTTAGTACGCTGGGCGAAATGCTTAGCGGTATTTCGTCTGCCGCTACGTTCTGAGTTCAGATTCCGCCGCGGTCGACTTTGCCTTTCATCCTTTTGGGGAGGGGTCGATGAAATAAGTACCAGTTACGCACTGGGTCGATGTAATCTATTACTCCCCCCCCACCAAATTTTCAAGGCCTTGTGCCTAGAGTAGAAATAATTAATCATAGATCTGCGCAATTTAGCTGACCAGGGTTAAATAATAATAACAACAACAATAACGACAACAGCAGCAGTATGAGCAGCTGGAACGTCTTCGTTTTAATCCATCAGTTTTTGTAGCGGAAGACCAAAGCATAACCAAACTGCATGGATTAGACTTTCACTAATAGTTTCAAGTGTCGATGTGGTTGTGAGCAGACATAGACACACTATTGGCTTTTCCACCATTGATCCAGCGGAACATCGACAATGCAACAGTCTGTGAGAATAATAGGACTGTTCCAGAAACCAGCCACTTCTCATTTTCTGCTGAGCAGACTGGAACAACATAGAGCAAAGTAGAATGAAGCACCTTGCTCAACGGTCCAATGTACGGACCGCTCCAGGAATGTAACACACGGCTTCATGAATACGACTGGAGCAACGTAGGATGAAGCACCTCAAAGGCACACACCAAACCGCCTGTTCTGGGAATTGAAACCACAATCATATAATCATAAACACAGTACGTTAACCACCAAGCCATGCGCTTCTATGATTTGATCCGCCCCTACTCACCAAAGAGTTTTACTTTAGAAAACTGCTGTAAGAATCTGTCGACTCTTTTGTTTATTGTCAACAATAAAGAAATGGTAATAATGTATTGTAAGAATGGTGTTTTAGAAGACAAAAAAAAAAAAATCCCGGAGAATATATTAACTGTGTCTCTAGTTTTGTCTTGATAAATGTTTTTCCCACGGTATTGAATAACACACATCTCACTAAACGAAAACAACAAAACATTCAATAACAACAGCAACAGCAACATTAATATTTATAATGATGATGATGACGATGATGATGATGTGCAGTGTATTTCGAGCAGAGCTAATGTTTATTTAAATGTTTTTTTTTACATAATGTTTTGGAAGGAAACCAACAAAAGTACAAGGGAAACTCAACTCTTCATTTTGTCTGAGTTATGATATTTCAGTCGTGGTTGTTGTTGTTGTTGTTGTTGTTGTTGTAGTTATTTACTCCCAGATCAGTCTTGTTATATGTTGATGGTGGATTGGCAGAGTCGGTAGAGCATCGGACATTATTTGTTCTTGCACGCGGCTCGCTGGGTTCAAATCCTGCCGAGGCTAGGTCTGTTTCGAGGGGTCGTCAGTATATATAAATGAAGACACGTATACACACACATACATAGATACATACACACACACACACACACACACACATATATATATATATATATATATATATACACACGATGGTCTTCTTTCAGTTTCCATTCATATATATATATATGCAGACGTACATAACGTAGTTGACACTACTAATTAGAACCAAAGCTTCGGATAGTGTTATCAAATATTAAAGTAAACAACTGCCCAACCATTATATTCACAACAAAAATCGAAAAGAAAGCGCACTAGCGACAGAGATCTGATAGATATATGGTGATGATAGAGGATTGTGGTTATAGTAGTGGTGGTGGTGGTGGTGGTGGTGATGGTCGTGGTGGAATCATTTACTAATGCTTTGTCTGCGTATATGAATACTTACAAGTTTCAACATTTCTGTCGTACGGTATTTGAAAATTTAGGCGATAGAGAGGTGTGCAGGTCGACAATGACAGTTATTGTAATCGTGTTATTGCGGAAAGTGTTAAGGACAAAAAAAAAAAAGATGAAAAGAAAACAACGAAAGGTTGGAAATCAACAGTGATCAGAGGTGGCAGCGATTATCCTTACCTGATGGTTTCAAATTTTGACACAAAGCCAGCAATTTTAAAGAAAAGGTAAGTCAATTACACCGACCCAAGTGTTTTTACTGGTATTTATTTCATCGCATCCGACAGGATGAAAAGTAAAGTTAACGAGCAGGAAATTTGAACTCAGAACATAAAGAGCTAGAAATAATGCCGGTAAACATTTTGACTGACGCGCTAACGATTCTGACAGCTTACCTTTTTTGTTATATTAGACATAATACAACTAAAACGAAAGGAAAATAGCCGAAGCCTGGAATTAAAATAAGGATCAGAGACTGTCGGTTGACATCGTCCGCCCTATATATTTCCTATACATGTATGACATTAGGCAATAAAGATTTTGTTACAGGAAAATAAGCAATTGTTGGTGGGTAATTTTGATACAATGGTTTCATGTCTGTATTTAGAATTTTCCTATCACGTCCAGATTTTACGAAATTCAATTCCAGTTTATTCTGAGCTTCCATTTAGATCAATATATTGTATGGCTTTTTTTTTTCATAAGAAAGGGCGGACATATTATTTGACATATCCTAATTATTTTACCAGATTTTGTATGGTAATTCAGAATGGCATCAAGTAGGCCTCTGTGTGTATATACACCACACAGACAGTCTGCTGCATCTGGGGATAATATACATTCTAGCAACAGCAAAGAAACCTCACAATAATATCAAGAACGAAACTTGTCTGCAAGAACAATTTTGTTCTAAGAACTGGGGTACCGCTTTTACTTTAAAATAATCATTAGCGATGGAAGCAGTATTAATACCAAAAGACAATCTTTATATCCAACTTAACATGGATCTCTTTTAGAAAGCCGAACACTGCGGTATGAGGCTTGGGGAGTCCTCTCATATATATTTCTTTATTGCCCACAGGGGGCTAAACACAGAGGGGACAAACAAAGAGATTAAGTCGACTACATCGATCCCAGTGCGCAACTGGTACTTATTTAATCGACCCCGAAAAGATGAAAGGCAAAGTCGAACTCAGAACGTAACAGCAGACGAAATACCGCTGAGCATTTCGCCTGGCGTGCTAACGTTTCTTATTTCCTTATTGCCCACAAGGGATTAAACATAGAGGGGACAAACAAGGACAGACACAGGGATTAAGTCGATTACATCGACCCCAGTGCGTAACTGGTACTTAATTTATCGACCCCGAAAGGAGGAAAGGCAAAGTCAACCTCGGCGGAATTTGAACTCAGAACGTAACGGCAGACGAAATACCGCCGAGCATTTCGCCTGGGGTGCTAACGTTTCTGCTAGCTCGCCGACTTCTCAAGCAAGATGCATTAAAGCATAGACATAATTTGTAGCAGAGGAGAATCGTCTATTATGAGCCCCAGAGCTGCCAGGTTACAGGATTTCAATCTACTGGACCTCCTCAGTGGCAACCGCCCGGCCACCGCTGCTTACCAGCTAAATCTCACCGCCAACGATATATGGAATTTCCATGTCTTTTCAGTCACCAATGTTGCAAATGACCAGTAAGTTTATTAAAAAATAATTAGAAGTGACAGATGCAGTATTAGTACCAAAAGATCTTCTATGATATATACATCCGTGCTTTTATGCACCAAGCTCCTGTATGAGAGCACCTCTTTAATCTAACAGCGCAGTATTCGGCGTTCTGACAAGACAATCCCGTTAAGTTGGATATAAAGATTACATTTACTCTACTTGGTTCAATGTAATGTTAACAACTTGTTTAAATCGTAAACGAAGATCCGTGCCATTCGCACTCCCAACGATTTGATGGGAATTCAGAAATCGCAATGATGATTGTTACGTTTTTGTATGGCAAAGATAGCTGGATGCATCAAGAAAAATAATCAGTGATCAACTAGCCTTACCAACTTAGCAAGTAAACCATAAACCATTACTTCATGATGAAGCAAATTCACCGTTATTTCCACTAACAAAATCACAGTTAACAGTTCTTAAGACTCGCTTAGTGATATGGAAACAGAGAGAGAAAGTTCATATGTCCTAGATGTAGGTAATTCTTACAACTGTCAAGTCAGCTCAGATGTAGAGGCATGTGCATTGCTGCATTTACCATTTGTCAGTATATCCCCGGGTCCTCCCGGGCGACCCGTTAAGCAAAGTTCCAGTCAGACCCCATCTCGGCGAGATATTTCCTCATTTGCCATGACCATGTGGCATGTGGTCGAGAAGTCATGATCCGTCAACCCAGCCAGGTCATCAGTGAAGGGATCACGATAAGCAGTGTCTAACGTGGGAAATTGTGCAACATGGCCAAGCAGCTTGAGCTGCCGCTCTCGAATCATACAAGTAACCGAACAATTCTCAGGACCACGGGTTTTAATTGGTCGGATTTCGTAGCCAACCAACGACATTGCTCAGAAACTTGGATACGTCCTGTTACTTGTGTGATTTCAGAGCTTAAAACAAACGAAAAGTTGGTAAATCAAGTTGAATGAAATTCCTTGATACATTGATTCACGGTTTAAAATTTAAAAAAATCAAAAGCAAAGTTACGTGGTCCTTCCAGAACGAAATTTCTTCATTCAAAAACTTTTCTAATTTTACCTCAATCATATGAAGAATCCATGGTTTTGAATGTTTGCTTCTGCAATGGTATTAGTTCTCAGTGAGGATGGCGAGCAGGTTGAGAAAAATGCTTCGCAGCGTTTTCTCCGACTTTGTGTTCTGAGTTTAAATGTCACAGAAATCGACATCACCCACTCTGAGTCGATAAAATAAGTACCAGTTAAACACTGGGGTCGATGTAATCGACTTACCCTCTCTCACAAAATTGCTGGCCTTGCGCCAAGATTTGAAACTGATATTAGTTGTCAATGGTCCAATGCAAGAGAGTGGCTGCAGGTATGAAGCCGGAAAGTGGAGATTGTTCATTGACTCTAGTAAAGCGATTTTTAAAGTTGGGTTGCCGCCCAAAACCGATAAGAAACCTTCTTATATGTAGCTTATATTGTTGATATTAACACGACACAGGAAAGTAACTTGGTTTGATTACGCAAAAACAAAACCATGTTGGGAGCAGGGAGACTGGGTGTTTTTGCTTGTGCTAAATTTGGGCATGATTGGAAAATCTCGTTATCAGATCTGAATTCAGTTATGATTGATACAGTGGGAAATGGTTGTTCCAATTTCTATCACAGATAAAAAAACATAAAGTTAAGATTTATGGCGAAGTTGTTCTACACTTGCCGTTCAGACTGGAACCAAAATAAAATTGTCAGAAGCCTTCTACTTTGCCTCTTTTGCAAAAATCGTTACTTGCCACGCCATCCTCCCAACCTCCTCCC
>NC_068992.1:41026006-41028803 GCF_001194135.2 Octopus bimaculoides
ATATATATGTACATATATATGTACATATGTACATATATATGTACATATGTACATATATATGTACATATTGTATATATACGTGTGTGTATATGCGTATGTGGAGCGTGGCGTGGGGTAAAGTTTTTGGCGAAGATATCAAAAGAAATGGTTAAACTGGTATTTCTTCCTTAGTCACTAATTGCAGGGTAGCAAAGAGTTACTTAATGAATGAAGAAATTAGTTAAAAAAAAAAAACATAATGAAAAAGGCAAAAAAGAGCAAAAAAAAAATAAATAAAGCAAAACACAAATAGCAATTAATTTAGAAAAACAAAATAACAGGACATAAATAAGAAGATAAATATATATAAATTCTAAATATTTCACTAATTTCCTGCGTAATTTTAAACGACAGACAATTTTGAAAAAAATGGTAATTTACATTTCAAGGGTAGGAATGGAAATGTAAACCACAGCAGCAGCAGAATGCATCATCATCATCATCACCATCATCATCATCATCATCATCATCATCATCATCATCATCAACAATATAAATTCTTCTTCTTCTTCTTCTTCTTCTTCTTCTTCTTCTTCTTCTTCTTCTTCTTCTTCTTCTTCTTCTTCTTCTTCTTCTTCTTCTTCTTCTTCTTCTTCTTCTTCGTCGTCGTCGTCGTCGTCGTCATCATCACCACCACCACCACCACCATCATTATCATAATCATGATAATCGTCATCGCCATCGTCATAGTAGTCGTCGTCCTCATGAAAACTAGCAAAGCACCAGCTACGTCATCTTTACTACCATCATTAAAAACATTAACATCAGAAACAAGAATATCATCATAGTCGCAATCTTTGTCATCATCACCGCCATCATCAACATCCTCGTCCATCTTCATCGCCATCATCATCATCATCTTCATCATCACCATCACCATCATCATGATCCTCGTCCATCATCGTCATCATCATCATCATCATCGTCGTCATCATCATCGTTATCGTCATCGTCATCACCGTCGTCATCACCATCATCATCGTCATCATAACCACCTTTATCATCAATAACAGCAACAGCGACAGTAACTTCATTATCACCAACGAAAGCATCTCCGCCAACACTGTCAGCAACCAGGTCAAGTTCTTGTTACGCCTGTTTCTATGATAAGTGCTAAGTTGCTCCATTAATGAATAGTTATGCAAAAAACAAAAAACAAAAAAACATAAAAAAGAAAACGACGTGAAATTCTTTGTTTTTTCAACCCAGTTTTATATATTTATTTTTCCTTTTTAGAGAGAGATTCTCCTCTGATATATTGCAGCTCTAAAAATATTAGGCAATATGGCGGAAAGAAAAGTTTTTAAAAAATGGTTAAGATAGCAAAATAGTTAAGATCGCAAATGAATGAGCCTTGAATTCAAATGAAGAACGAACATACGATAGGTTTAACGACTGCAAAAGACAGTAAATCTGATACAGAAAGAACAAATTGTTGTCATGCCAACTGTGTTTTACAATTTCAAATTTTCTGTTCTCAAAATTTAAGTTATAGTATTTTATCGCAATGAAGGCGACGAGCTGGTAGAATCGTTAGCACGCCAGGCAAAATGCTTAACGGTATTGGGTACGCTCTGAGTTCAAATCTCACGGGGAATCAACTTTGTTTTTTATCCTTTCGGGGTTGATAAAATAAATACCAGTTGAGCACGGGAATCAATGTAATCGACTTATCCCACCTCCTCTGAATTTGCTGATCTTATGCCAAAGATTTGAAACCAGTATCCTTCCAGTACTGATGTGGCATTAAATTAGATCATTCAACAGAAGAGTAGAGATTAAGTATTTTTTGATATCTGACTCCATAAGCTAAACCGACGTGAATTATCCGCCTTTTCCTTTCTCCGCCATTTTTGTTCTATTTAAATAACCCGGCAATTAAGGACACAGTTTTATTAAATCAGTTTGGTCTGTTTGAGTATGGTAATGAATTGAAGCAATTAACTTAATGGGCTTCACCCCAGGAGAAGCCTAAAATGTGTTCTTTTTACCAGAAGTTTTATAAATAAGCTGCTAAAAAGTCGGTATATATATACTATCCATTGACTCACTTTATGCATGCGTAATCATTTTGAGATAAAAAAAAAGTCTGTCATTTAATTTTGGAGATTCGATATTAAAGACGATTGCTTTTAATAAATTCATTTGTCCGGCTGCAAAAGTACATTTGAAAGAGAATAAGAGATTTTAATAGATAATTTAAATTAATTTAGTTTTGAATTATTAAAATCATTCAGGACAGAAATGTCAGGAAAATATCGAGTTAATAGTTTGGAGATTTTAAGAGGTTACCAGTAATGGATTTTAGGAGGGAAGACTTCGCGCTGTGTAAATTTGGTACTGTGAATTGCTAACCCTAATTAGAAAAAATAAATAAATAAATAAATAAAAGAAAAAATGGCGTATATCCTATATTTATAATTAAGCAAGCTAAATCAAAACTAGAAAATAAAAGTACTATATAAACTTAAAAATAAAAACGTTTGACATTCTTGTAGTCCGCTTTCAATCTGACATTTTCTCAAAAAACCCACTTATCTGGGTTTCGACTGATATGTATGTACATAGTGTATGCAGATATAATATGCATACGTGTATGCATATAATAAATATATGTAAATGTAAGTCTTCGCACACTCATACGCACACACACACACATATATGGGTTTATGTACATACAAACACACATATATAATTTATATATGTACGTGTATATATATGTATATAAATATGTATGTATATATATATATATATATAT
>NC_068992.1:41029334-41031250 GCF_001194135.2 Octopus bimaculoides
ATATATATATATATACACATGCATATCTGGGTACAGGACGTCACCAACAGTAAACAACATGAAATACGAAAGCAAATGAGTTCAATACGCAAACAACGAGAGAAACAAATGGAAAACAGGACAAGTAACATAAAGAATGGCCCTTCATCAGTTGTCGGCTGTCTATCTACTCAATTTCGAGCATTGAACGACAATATGAGTCTTCGAAGACAGTTGTTTTAAAGTTGGGAACAACAACAGGACAGTGGAACAATACAAGGAAACCAAACGGAAACAGACATATTAGCTTCAAGGTTCATCCAAGGCTGGGACCACGGGCCATACGTCCTCTGCCTAATTCAAGATAACAACGTGTGGTTACACTCCGACACAATTTCTTTTCCTCAACAGGCTCTGCCCTATTTAACATTGTCTCAAAGCTGATCAAAGAGGAAACGGATCCCGTCACCTTTAAACGGATTCTGGACAAATTTCTTCAAGCAATACCAAATAAGCCACCCATACCTGGATACAACTCACTCAACAAGAACTCCCTACCTGAATGGACCATGATACCACAAAATTTGACTTAAAAAGGACTTAGATAATCCTATCAGGTGATGCTATTAAGTTAGACATGACCTGAACCAATCTTTGGTCGAAACATATCTCAGTTTATCTAAGTTTATATAAGTTTATAGAAATATGTTTGTATATATGTTTGCGTGTGTGTGTGTAGGTGTGTGTGTTAGTGCGTGTGTGTGTGTGTGTGTGTAGGTGTAAATGTGTGTGTGTGTGTGTGTGTGTGTATGTGTGTGTGTATACGAACTTTAGGTTAGTTAGAACATGCTTTTACATATTTCAACTTCTAATGGCAAACTGACTGCAGTTACCGTGGAAAAACAAATTCTCTCTTATGGTAAAGATGTAAAACCACCACATCTGTACAGTGCTACCCTCTAGTGGTTTGTCAGACGCACGTTTCTTGCTCTTTGGCCTTCCTCCATAGGAAATACTGAAGAGAGATAACTCTGGGCAGTTTCAAAGCCGTAGCTTTATCTAAAAGCGATCAACAGCATATATATAAAATAAGACGAGAACATCTCGGTTGGAACAGGCCGTGTGTCTTTTTTCTAGTTTTCGGACATAAAATTAAACTATAAAGTGTACCATATTTGTTTAAGGGGTATTTTCGGACATGGGGAGATTTTGGTTGCTAAGTGTAGAACATTAAGGATCGTATGACAACATCAGTTTTTTTCTTTTGTCTCGTTGATAACTTTGAATTTGATGTTATAGGTTTATCAACTTTGCAAGTAAACAAGTAAGTCACACACAATTTTATAAGTATATAAATGTATATACTTATATAATGCTCCATCAAAAAACAAGCAACAATGAACAAATAAGAAATCCCCAAAATAATTTTTAAAAAAATACTCTACTACTGGTACAAAGAAATGACAAGGAAAAGGGTGTGAACGTATTATTACCCATGCTAAGATGAAAAAAATGTAGATAAATAGTTAATGTATTGTGTCATAGAAAAGAAAAAATGAGTGATAGTTATACATGAATGTATGAATGTTCAGCAAGAGTGCATGATTTACGAGAACTCGATACAGGAGAGGTCCCAGCAGAGTAATGATTCACCGAAAAACAAAACATCTGCAGTTTTACAATGACGTTTAAATAAACAATATTCGGTAATATTAATAACTTATTCAATACACGCATTTCGCACACATACATATGTATTCATAATTATACACACGGCACAAACACGTACACGCTCGCTCAAATACTAGAACGAGAACATATGTACACACACATAAGCACGGAAATAAAATAAGCTACGTATATGTTTGTATGTGTATGCACATATATATGTATATATATATGCATGTATATATGTATATATATGGATATGCATATAT
>NC_068992.1:41031334-41034328 GCF_001194135.2 Octopus bimaculoides
TATATATATATATATATATATATATATATATATATATTTATATATACATGTCTGCATATCTGCATATTGTATCATGCACAAGATATGTACATGTCTATGCTATAAATAGTTTACATTGGGATACAATACAACCAAACTCATCTAACAATGAATTTCACTGTGTACTTTTGTGTTCAATTTCCGAGTCGTACTCCCGGCCCGCTACTACTACTACTACTACTACTACTACTACTACTACTACTACTACTACTACTACTAGAGCGACGACGAAATCTACTACATATCTACAGTCAACCCTCCCCGCAAATACATGTTAATCATGCATAAATGCACACACATTTACATATGTAAATATACCTGTGTATATGCTTATATATATATATATATATATATATACGTATATAGACAGGCGTGGCTGTGTGGTAAGAAGATTATTTCCAACCACATGCTTCTGGATTCAGTTTCACCACGTGGCACTTTGGGCAAGTGTTTTCTACTATATCTTCGAGTCGACCAATGCCCTGTGGGTGAATTGGTCGACGGAAACAGAAAGAAGCCTGTCGTGTATATATATACGACGGGCTTATATTCACGCACACACGTGTGTGTGTGCGTGAATGTATGTGTGTGTGTCCATGTTTGTCCTGCACGATCGCTTGACAACCGGTATTGATGTGTTTACGGCCCAGCAATATTGCGGTTCGGCAAAAAAGACTAGTTGAATAAGTACTAAGCTTTAAAAAAAAAAAAAGTACTTGGGTCGATTCGTTCGACTAAAATTCTTAAAGGCAGCGCTCTAGTATGGCAGCAGTCAACTGATTGAAACAAAAAAAAGTTAAAAGATACACACACACACACACACACACACACACATACACACACACATGTATATACATGTATATCAGCATATACGTACACACTCGTATGACTTGTTATGATAACAATTTATATATTTATTTTATTTTATTCTATTTTATTTTATTGTCAGCGGGCACTGAAATCATCCTTGAATTACTCCTCTAATACTCGTCGGTAAACCATCCTGTTTGACCTTCGACCCAGGGGGGATATAAAAACTCAAACTCTCCCAATGTCACATCTTAATGTCTTCATTTACGACATATAAAACCTGACATAGAAATCAATACAACCAGAAAAATTAATTCTAGTATTCGCAGAGAAATTCTTATAATGTTCCGTTTTAGTATTTAGTTTTCAAGATTTTTGAGAGGGACTTGTGTGTTGAGGACATATTTTGTTGTATCTTGGGAGGGTCCTGATGCCAATTATAAACACACACACTGATTCTTTTTCATCTCTTTTATTATTACTTTTATATTGGTTAAATATGTAACCATTTAACTAATCAGTGTTTTGATGAATCGTTTCCGTCAATTAATTAACTAGGTTTATCAAAATACTTTTGCTGTCATTAAGGATCTCGATGATATTCCCCCTCTGTAATCTGGGTCTACTAGTCCTTCCTACGATAAAGAAAAGCTCTAAAACTTTGAGAGAAAGTGTTAGTTAGCTACATCGATGACAACTGTTGACTGATATTAATTTCATAGGCCCTGAAAACATAAAAGGCAAAGTCGACCTAAGCGACATTTGAACTCAGGACGTAAACCCAAAAGAAATATTTCCAAGAATTTTGAGAGGCGTGCTAACGCTTCTGCCAGCCTGCCTCCATCTTCAGCCCTAATAATATTTTCTACAAGAAGCACAAGGCCCGAAATCTGGGGGAGAGAGATAGTCGATTACATCGACCACAGTACTCAGCTGGTACTTGATTTATCGACCCCGAAAGGATGAAAGTCAAAGTCGACATCGGCAGAATTTGAATTCAGAACGTAGCGACTGGCAAAATACCGCTAAGCATTTCGTCCGGCGTGCTAACTTCAAGTCTAATAATAACAAACCAATCATCATGGAAAACGTTAGACTGAATAACAATTTTGAAGTTTTCGAGGTAAGCTCATAAATTATAGGGGACGCTTATCTTCATGCTGGTCATTCGTTAGCTGTCATATTTGAATGTAAATGATGTGACGTTAAACTTGACTTTTGCATGTGAATGCTAACGTCTTTCAATGGCGCTGTTATCGTTTCACACATTGTTGTTGTAGGTGTTGTTGCGGTCGTTTAGCTCCCCCTATCGAAATCCTACCAACCATATCTGAAGACTATCAGCTATGTCTACACATATTGGAATTAGTTTAATATCTCGGATGTTACAATGTTATCTATTTCAATAATCTAGAATTTTCGCAGCATGGTGCTAATGGGCGTAACAGTATGTTTTCCCTTCTGGATTACACCAAAATCTCCAGAAGATCATTTTGGATTCACCCCTCCCTGACACACTGTGTAAACTATAATCTATCGAGAAAAAACACACCGCCGTTATACATACATATACCTACCTAGCTACATACATACGCACATACATACATGCATACGTGCATACATACACACAGATACATATATATATATACTTATATGCATACATACATTCATGCATGCATATATATACATACACACACACGCATACATACATACATACATACATACTCGCTTTCATTTATACACACACACTTTCGTAAGTATATATGTAGTTATATCCATCAAAACAGAGGGGTAACGTTATATATAGACATGTCCGTGTGTGTGCGTGTGTACGTGTGTGTGCGTGTGTGTGTGTGTGTGTGTATGTTTGTGTGTGTGTGCGCGTGTGTGAGTTTGTACGATCGTGTATATGAGCGCGTGTGAAATTTGTAGAACTCTTGTGTATTTTGTGCTACAAGTGATAAAAATAAATTGTCAATTAGCTGGAACTGGAAAATGTTAAAACAGAACAGCATTACGAACAAAAACAAACACGAAAAAAAAACAAGTAAAATACAACGTGCAATACAAGGAAGATGATTAATATAAAATATGGAAGAATATTACAGAGAGATAAGGACAGAGAGAGAGAGAGAGAGAGAGAGA
>NC_068992.1:41034939-41037080 GCF_001194135.2 Octopus bimaculoides
ATATATATATATATATATATATATATATATATGTATGTGTGTGTGTGTGTGTGTGTGTGTGTGTGTGTGAGTGTGTGTGTGTGTATGTATATATATATGTATATATATATATATATGTGTCCATATGTACTCGTGTAATTATTTCCAGGTGATATCTCGCGTTATATGTTCAACATAACCCAAGATAATCTGTAATGGCATATCTTGCACGCTAATTCTCACGTTTTTCTTTCATTAAACCGTTTCAAACATGGAAACACGAGATTCTCCATGAAAACTTTGTTGGAGTTGGGAGAGGTAGGTTCGGTATCGTGTTCTCTAACTTTTTTCAATTGAGGAATTACAAGAATAAAAATAACTAAAAATAACAGAAAACGAAAATAAAAAGCAATCACAAAAGAAATGCTAGACTTTGTTCTTGGTAATGATGTTGACATCATTGCTGGGTAACCCCTCGTGATCACTGATCGCCAGAGCTCTGCTAAAAATAATAGAAAGACTTTTAACTATGATCACTTCCCTTCCACCTCAGCAAGCCCTTACTGTGTGCTTCTTTCTTTTAAAAGCAGCTTGAAGAAGATGTACCTGCTCTTACTTGCTTGTTGAGCGACCACGCGTAACGTTCTCTCATTAGCTCCCAAAATTAGCATAATCAGTTGGTAGAGCGTGGTTGTTAGGGCGGAATCATTAGAGCATCGGATAAAATAACTTGCGAATATTTTGTTACATCCAGTTATATTTCTGAGTTCTAGGCAGTTAATTAGTAGACATTAAAATGTCGGATAGAAAGCCTTGCAGTATTTGTTCTGAGTCCTTGCGCCTAGAGATCCAATCTCTGGAAGGACACCTTTGCGTGTCATTCTTTTGATGTAAAAATTTACCAATCCAAAGCGGTTGGCTGGTGGAACTGTGATAATGTTGGACTCGGTGCCTTGTGATATTTGTTCCCAACTGGGTGGTAGACTTAATTCCTGACCTGCTTTAATACCACCAGCTTTGGTGCCTTCTATTGCAAGCATTTAAGCCAGGACTATCGTTTGAAGATAACTTCCTCTCACTTGGCATTTTCGATAGCTTCAGCTGACCTATATTTTGTGAGTGGCATAGGGTTGCTACAGGACATTTGCTGGGTAAGAATCCCCACTGCTGATGAAAGTGGATTATTTATAATTATATCCAACGAAAATAATAACGATTAGCACCCACTGAAAAAAAAAAACAAAAACAAAAAAAAAAACGAGAATTCATCTCCAGACCAGGACGGCACTAAAAAACAGTTGTGATCTATGCTTCGTGGGATATGGATGGTGTCGATTTTTTCATGTGTTAAAGCAAACCGTTCATTAGAAATATTGTTGTCGGTTGGAAGTATTGCACAAATTTTGCAGCAAAAACGCCCACCATCGGTCAATCATAAAGGGGTGCTGATCTTACACGACAATGCGATGGCTTGTATTGCCCAATACAGTTCTATATTTAAGAGATGAGGAATTATGTACATTATTTACATTATTTACATTTTACAGATATTTCTCCTCATCTTGTTTGTTGTTAACACAACGTTTCGGCTGATATACCCTCCAGCCTTCATCAGGTGTCTTGGGGAAATTTCGAACCTGGGTTCTCATTCCTAAAGTATTTTCGATGTTATAGTAATAATAATAATAAATAGTAAATAATGTAAATAATGTATATTGCCCAAGTTACTCCGGAAAAGACTATGACATAACTTCTTTGTTTTCCCGATCTAACTCCATCTGACTCTCATCCTTTCAGGGCATTGCAGCATTATTTAGATTGGAAAACAGTTTGTCAATTGCGAACGAGTTAAAAATCCTATTGAATAGTCTTTGCTTCTAAACTTGAAGACTATTGCACCCGAGACATCGGCAATTTGCCAAATAGATCAGTAATGAGGGGAAATATTATATCGATTAAACATACCAATTGAAACCAAAGAAGCATTTGTTTCTTTCTCATTCTTTTATTCTTTTATTTGTTTCAGTCATTTGACTGTGGCCATGCTGGAGCACCACCTTCAGTTGAACAAATCGACCCCAGAACTTATTCTCTGTAAGCCTTGCACTTATTCTATCGGTCTCTTTGCCGAACCGCTGATGTTACGGGGATGCAAACACACC
>NC_068992.1:41039219-41039876 GCF_001194135.2 Octopus bimaculoides
CACACAAATAACTAAGATTCAGTTGAATTTTCTTCCATCTTCTTACTCTGTTAAAATATTTAAGAAAAATTATATTAATGTGTCCTACTTATTAAAATTCCGTTTATTTGTACAGCTGAAGATAGCACTGCATTTAAATTGATGTAATGATTGCATTGTTCAATTAAATGGAGTCGCTTGAAACGGTCGTACTGCATCACTTCTTGATATCCTGTTACTTACTTTGACTATGTGTGTGTGTGTGAGTGTATGTGTGTGAGTGTGTGCGCGTGCGTGTGCTTGCGTACATACATATAAATATGTGTGAAGGCGCGTGGGCTAGTGGTTAGGGATATTCGGCTCATGATCGTAAGGTCGCGAGTTCAATTCCCGGTGATGTGTTGTGTCCTTGAGCAAGACCTTTTATTTCATGTTGCTCCAGTCCACTCAACTGGCAAAAGTGAGTTGTACTCGTATTTCAAAGGGCCAGCCTTGTCACACTCTGTGTGACGCTGAATCTCCCCGAGAACTACATTAAGTGTACACGTGTCTGTGGAATGCTCAGCCACTTACACGTTAATTTCACGAGCAGGCTGTTCCGTTGATCGGATCAGCTGGGACCCTCGTCGTCGTAACTGACGGAGTGATAGTTTAGTTTATTTTTTAAAGTTTTATAAA
>NC_068992.1:41040109-41040534 GCF_001194135.2 Octopus bimaculoides
GGGGGGGGAGAAGGCGTGCGCTCAGATCTGTGTCATCCGACGATGGCGGATCAGTTGTTGGATCAACTGAACAACACACCCTTGAATTAGCGAGTAAGTGGATGCGTATTCCGCAGATATTGTGTACCCATAACGAAGTTCGTGGGGAGAATCAGCTTGACACAGCGTATGCCATATGACAGTACTTTTCGAATTACAGGTACAATCCACCCGACGGGCTTCTATACAATTTCCGTCTACCCAATGTCACCCACAAGGTGTGTGTCAATCCGTGTCTGCAGAAAATGCCTTGTTGCCCAAAATGGTCACGCAGTGAGATCGAAACCGGAACCTTGTACTCGCAAACCAAACCATCTTAACTATCTGGTCATACTACTCTTACACACACACACACACACACACACACACACACACACACACACACA
>NC_068992.1:41040721-41042160 GCF_001194135.2 Octopus bimaculoides
TATATATATATATATATATATATATATATATATATATATATGCGACGGGCTTCCTTCAGTTTCTGTCCACCAAGACTATAGTAGAAGACACTTACCCAAAGTGCCACGCGGTGGAACTGAATCCGGAACCCTGTGGTTGGGAAGCAAACTTCTGCCCACACATCCCTACGCCGGCACCTACGCTACATATGCAGACACTTGTACCTATGTATAAATATATGTGTAAGCACGCACAGTCTTGGCTTATCCTACTACGCTAAGTGGTTCGACGTTTATTTTATAGATATGAATAAAAATACACAGCTAAACATTACAATTTAATTACATAATTGAAGAGACAGAGAGAAAAGGATAGGCCAGCACTTTGTCACATATTTAGAAACATAACTGTCGTCTGCTGAATGATAGATGCGGTATTTAAATCCCATTTGTGATTATATTCCGATATTCCCGTTTCAAATTGGTGCTTACAGTGTCGAAAACTTTAATCCGTTTAAAATTTCACTCGTAAGATCTTCCAACATGTCATAGAAACTTCCAGAAACTTTATATTTCTATCAATCTAAAGATTTTATTCCATTATTTAACATGATTCTCCAAATATTTTAATTATTTCTCCCTGTTTTATTCTCTCCGTAATCTCTCAATTGTATTACTTTCTTAGAATCCGTTGCAACACATGATCTGAAACTCTACGATTTGATTTCAAATACCGACAATGTCATCTTTGCATTCCTTTTTTAAATTTCCTTACATTTTGTTTACTTTAAAAAAAAAATCTTTTCGTGCTTCGTAAATGTAATACCATCCTCGTGCTGTCCTATCCTTCTACCCTTTCTAACTGTCACGTCCTAGATGTTCTATAAGAACAAGGATGCTGGGGATCTTGAGGAGTCTAGACGACTCCTCATGAGTGCATAAAACACCTAAAACAGTTAGTAAAATCATGGGGCATATTCATATCAAGTCATCCTCCTTCTATCACCCAACTCATATATCATATATTATACACGCTTAGTGTATATACACGCTTAGTGTTGCCTCCTCAGTACTATAGTAGAACTAAATACGATTTTATTTTGATGGAGTGAGGATCTTCTCCTGTGAACTCCTACGGTCATAAGACTAGCTAAAAGCTGCGACTTGCCAGATGACTTTGTATGCACAATGGCGAAAGCTCAGTGTGTCCTTTTTCTGTATTTACTTGTACTGTCTTCCATTTCTTTTCTCGTTGCTTACGTATTTAACGCGTTTGTTTATGTATTTCATGTTATTTGCACCGTTGGTGACGTCCTGTACCCATATATGCACACACACATCTCTCTCTCTCTCTCTCTCTCTCTCTCTATATATATATATATATATATATGGGAGAATATACAAAAAATAACAACAGACGAGGACAGGTGGTGTAAATAACAAAAGTATATATTAGTATG
>NC_068992.1:41042385-41044829 GCF_001194135.2 Octopus bimaculoides
TATATATATATATATATATATGTGCGACACATTTACAACACTATTACTAGCGGTCGTTATAATAATTCTTTCTACTATAGACACGCGGCCTTGATTTTATGGGGAGGGGGATGAATCGATTACATCGACTCCAGTACTCAACTGGTACTTAATTTATCGACCTGAAAGGATGAAAAGCAAAGTTGACCTCGGCGGAATTTCAACTCAGAACGTAGCGATGGACGATATACCGCTAAGCAACTCACCCGGCAAGACACAGTACAAGTGGTTTCGTCACGATTTCGTTAGAATAATTCAGCTGAAAATTGTGTTTTTTTCTTCCTCAGAAAGAACAATCCCAGATTCTTAAACCACCTGTTTATATGATTTGAAAAATAATCCGAAAATTTGTTAAAAACATGAAAAATTATAAGACATTGATGATACTAAAAAATGCACGTGATATCGTCGTATAACCCTAGCAGACCTTTGGAGACTGATGAGATTGGTGTGTTTGATATCTAGGATGAAGATCTGTACAGCAATGCTTGCTGGGTAGCCACGTATTGAGAAAGAATTGAGGTCTGGTAAAAATGCTTACAATACAGTGAAACCCTGTAAAAGAACCTGAAGCTAAGGCAATACTTTTAAAGGGTTTATTATGCAATTACTTACTTTATCGGTTCCCCGACAATGATTAAAGGAAAGTTGATCTTGGCGAGATTTGAACTGGAAACGCAGGAGGACGTAACTAAAGTTTTAAAAGTATTTTAAGATAGCCATAAGAGGCTAGGATTTGAAAGCTTTTAAGAAAAACAATTAGACGTTAAAAGTAGCAATAATGATCTGGGGTCTAAATGCTTTTACAAGTAGTAATAATGGCCTGGAATCTGTAAGTTTTTAAAAATAGTAATGATAGGTTAGAACCAGTTGCAATTAGTCACAACAGTTCAGACGAGTCCGAGTGTCTTCTAAGAGAGTGTCACATACAACTCGTTAAAGAAATATTTTCAAACGACAATTTTGGTAAGCAACCGTTTGTGAACGGAATTGCAGAATAGATCGATTGAAAACTATATATTGCTTGTGAGAGAAGGATTGCTCGGTCAGAATTATCAACGTTTGTTATACAATATCTGACCATAACCAATAAACACGTTGAAGTGATAGTCTGAATGTATTGTAAACTGGATGGAAAATTTATCCCGAAGAAACCACTTTGCAGAGCAAAAAGTAAAATAAATAAATATTCCGATTACTCAAGAGTTTGCAGTAGTTGAATCTGCTTAAAGTTGGAATAACACGACAAAGTTATTATATCAGTTTGAGTTACACTAAGTTCTATAGCACAGTTAGAAAATTGCCCTCGTCGTTGAAAGATGCAGAGCAAAGTCCCTGTGGAACATTATTGTGCACGAAGGAAAAACAAAGTCTAGGTTACAAAGCAAATAATTTATAATTTAAACATGGAAAAGAAAACCGTAATTTATTACGATAATTAGTAGAGCAATGGCGAATAACTCTAATGATTATTCGAAAAGCTTTGATGCTAAGAAATTACACTAAATTAAATATTTAATTCAGGAGATGGAATGTAAGAAAATATCTATTATTCTGTTTGTAAATAGTGCAACGGAAACAACTAAGTAAATGCCTGCAAATGAATTGACACATGAGTAATGAACAAGAACGAAGAGGGGGGGGGGAGTTTCAGAAAATACCATCACTATGTGCTGTAAATGTTGCAATGGTGTTAAAGAATATTTGTTCACCTTTAACATTTAAATGCAGCAATAACAAGATGCAGCTACTTATGTGTATTAAACAAGGATGGTGAGAGGGGAGCTGAAATGGTTAAACGAGGCCAGCACTCCTGTTTTTGTCTTGTGCTTCCGGTCCCACTACGGGAAATAATTACATTTATTTATCCTGGGGTTTACAAAATAAGTATCCTAAACAGGATCTATAACATTAATTTTACCACTCTTTCTCCCTCTGGTCTGTGGTAATACAAAAAAATGATTATAAATAAATCTTGAGAAAGATTAAGCAATGAAGGCGCATGGCTTAATGGTAAGGGTATTGGACTCATGATCGTACGATTGTGATTTCGACTCCTGGTCTGGGCGATGCGTTGTGTTCTTGAGCAAAACAATTCATTCCAAGCTACTCCAGTTCGCTCATCTTGTAAAAATGAGCGATCCTACGACGGACTAGCGTCCCGTCCAGGATGAATATATGTACGCCAGAGAAATCGAAAAACCGGTCCTATGCTCCATAAACAGCGATTTGGAATAATTCATAGATAAAAACTACTGAATCAATAAAGTCCTAGATTCACTTCTGTTGCTCCAAGACGTTGTGTGTTCGATTTCGTCTTTCATCGTCAAAATATTGAAAAAAAAAAAAAAAAAAATCAAATCCCTGATTTGACAAAATCATAGATCAAAATCATAGATCAAAAT
>NC_068992.1:41045352-41047689 GCF_001194135.2 Octopus bimaculoides
CATAGATCAAAATTATAGATCAAAATTATAGATCAAAATTATAGATCAAAATTATAGATCAAAATTATAGATCAAAATTATAGATCAAAATCATAGATCAAAATTATAGATCAAAATCATAGATCAAAATCATAGATCAAAATCATAGATCAAAATCATAGATCAAAATCATAGATCAAAATCATAGATCAAAATATGTACTCCAATGTACATACTCCAGCTGAGTTCGTTCGTTAATAATTTTTCCTAAATTATTAAACTTTTTACAACAATTGTAGGCCACTGATCACACAATGTTGAATGTATTAGCTAAATATCATAGAATATATTATTCACACAGCATGGAATGGATTGGCTAAATAATGTAGAATATTTAGCAAATAAATAGATTGGCTAAGTAACGCAGAATATATATAGACGAATGAATGAATTGGCTAAATAGCGTAGATTGTATTGGTCAAATACCACTAAATATATTGGCGAAATAACGTAAATGATATTTTAAAAATTATGATAAATATTTGATCAAATAACGTTGAATATATTGGCCCAATAACGTGGATTGTATCGGTTAACTGATGTTACGCATGCTGCTACAAAACATTGAATTTATTGGCAATTAGCGTAGATAGTTTTGATCATGTGACATTAAATATTTAGTGAAATAACTTTGAACATTTAGTGAAACAACTTTGAACATTTAGTGAAACAACTTTGAACATTTAGTGAAATAACTTTGAACATTTAGTTAAATTAAGTCGGTGAGCTGGCGGAATCGTTAGAACACTGAACAAAATGATTAGAGGCATTTCGTCCGACTTCACGTTTTGATTTCAAATTTCACCGAGGTCGACTTTGCCTTTCATCCAATCGGGGGTAATAAGTACCAGTTAAACATTGGGGTTGATGTAATCAATTTATCATCTCCTCCGAAACTGCAGAAATTCGAAATCCATATTTAGTTAAATTATACTCTTTTATTACTTGTTTCAGTCATTTGAGTGCGGCCATGCTGGAGCACCACCTTTTAGTCAAAGACAAGAATACAAGACATATTATCTTTTACCTGTTTCAGACATTGGACTGCAGCCATTTATAAACTGAATACAAATAATTTAATTGATGGTACCGTATTTCATTTTACAATCATAATATGCAAAGATGTATACTAAAGGCTTATAAGTTAATACTGCGTCGTACCTGTGTTAGCAGTGCGATTCAGTTACTTTTAAAATTTATCTCTACAGATTATCCATAGAAATTAGAGCCAACACTGAAAGTTACGACCTTTCGTATACGAATACGTCTTTGTAAGCTCAATACATTCACGCAATTTTCAGCGCTGGGTGTCATTTCTAAAAAAAAAAAAAATCTGTAGAAATAACTTTAAATCTACAACCTCATATCACAGCAGAAGAAAACATTAACATTGCAAACACATCCTTCACCGCTTGTTTATAGAATTCTTGTGGAGGCGCAATGGCCCAGTGGTTAAGGCAGCAGACTCGCGGTCATAGGATCGCGGTTTCGATTCCCAGACCGGGAGTTGTGAGTGTTTATTGAGCGAAAACACCTATAGCTCCCTGAGGCAACGGCAGAGGGTGGCGGCGAACCCTGCTGTATTCTTTCACCACAGCTTTCTCTCACTCTTTCTCCCTGTTTCTGTTGTACCCGTATTTCAAAGGGGCCAGCCTTGTCACACTCTGTGCCACACTGAATCTCCTCAAGAACTACGTTAAGGGTACACATGTCTGTGGAATGCTTAGCCACTTGCACGTTAATTTCACAAGTTGGTCGGATCAACTGGAACTCTCGACGTCGTAAGCGACGGAGTGCCACGCACAGAATTCTTAGAACCAGCAGCAAGATTGGTTCTTGTCGAATTTGCTTAAACTGTATTTGAATTATATCGTTTCCCACATGTCTTATTTATATGGTTATGTCTCACTATCAGTTCGTTTACTCATGTGTTCTTAATTCTCTATGAATTATTAAGGCGGAAAAAAAGACGAAGAAAAAAATGACCGGGTGCTTTCATTTTGTATATAATTAAAACACCATTTCCTCATTCTTCATTATCAACAGCAGGTTAATAGTTAATAGAAAAGATTCTAATTAACTAATCACCAAACCGTACTCAATGACATAAACGTAATCAAGCATTTTTTGTGGACATCATGTATGTATGTATGTGTATATATATATATATATATATATATATATATATATATATATGTACGAATACATGATTTTGTATATGTATATATGTATATACACACATGGACGCATAGACGTGTAAATGT
Organism: Octopus bimaculoides; assembly: GCF_001194135.2. Classification (NCBI taxonomy): domain Eukaryota; kingdom Metazoa; phylum Mollusca; class Cephalopoda; order Octopoda; family Octopodidae; genus Octopus; species Octopus bimaculoides. The sequence goes on from NC_068992.1 coordinate 41,047,656, forward strand.
ATATCCATATATATTTACACATGCGTGCAATATA
>NC_068992.1:41047769-41050402 GCF_001194135.2 Octopus bimaculoides
GTATGTATGTATGTATATACACATGTCTATGTACATGTATATACAGGGTGGGTGGAAAGTAACTAGGCATTAGAAATTGCTTATGGAATTTTTAGTATCACTGAAGTCATGGCGAAAACATTTTTTAAACAGACATTACTAATAGGAAGTTTCTATTTTCTTATTGTCTTATTGTCTTATTTCTTATTTTCCAGATGGCCGGTCGCTTGACTGTTCAGGAGCGAGCTAAGATAGCAGCACGCTATGAAATGTGGAATTTCGTTCTTTTGGTTCAGAGATGGTGGCGTGCATGGAGAGGCAAGCATGCAACACTACGTCCGGAGACAATAAAAAGTTGTCATGCAAAGCTGATGACCACGGGCTCTATGAAGGATGCAAAAAGAAGTGGCCGTCCAGCTACATTCCGATCAGCGGAGAACGTGGCAGTAGTGCAGGAAATGTTCAATCGCAGCCTGCAAAAATCAACGGGTCAAACAGCTCGTGAAAGTGGGCTAAGAAGACACGCAATACGTACGGTGTTGCATAAAGAATTGAATTTTCGTCCATGGAAACCCCATTACGAACAAGAGCTAAAGCCTGAAGACTGTGACCGCAGAAGTCCAGAAGTCCTGAACTCTAAGAAGTCTAGATCTCACTCCATGTGATTTTTACCTGTGAGGTTACACAAATGAGGTGTACAAGAAAAAACCTCGCACATTCAGGATGACCTCAATGATATTGAGACGTCCTTCAGAAGGTTGCTCATTCCATCCTTGGCTGTTTGAGGAAACTGGTTGAAATATGCAGATTTACTTACATTTTCCCATGTAATAAAGAACATGTGTCATTTGTTTCAATAAATTTGTAAAAGAAACAGGGATTTTATTACCAATCTTTAATGCCTACTTACTTTTCACCTACCCTGAGTTTGTGTGTACGTGTGTGTGTATATATATATATATGTGTATGTATAAATATGTGTGTTCTTTTATTCTTTTACTTGTTTCAGTCATTTGACTGCGACCATGTTGGAGCACTGCCTTTGGTCGAACAAATTGACCCCAGGACTTATTCTTTGTAAGCCTAGTACTTATTCTATCGGTTTCTTTTACCGAGCTGCTAAGTTACGGGGACGTAAACACACCAACATACACACACACAAACACACACACACACACACACACACATATATATATATGACGAGCTTCTTTCAGTTTCCGGTTTCGAAATCCACTCACAAGGCTTTGGTCAGCCCGAGGCTATAGTAGAAGACATTCGCCGAAGATGCCACGCAGTGGTACTGAACTCGGAACCATGTGGTTGAAAACAAGTTTCTTACCACACAGCCACGCCTGCACCTGATTGGTTAAAATATTTTAGAAAGTGTGAAATAATATTGATCTCTGTTTCACTAATTGTTTTTTTGCGGTTTTCTCAAGGAAAGGAGGAAGTGTAGCGCATAAAACTCTTTTTTTTTTCAGGGCTTTCTGATGAGATGAAAGGATGGAGTTATCCTCGAACCGGAGAAGCGACTTACCGCGGATTCCACTAAAATTACCCAACAAGTTTGTACTTTGAAACTAGGCGCATCATTAGATCTACTCCTTTAGAACGCTGAGCGTTAAGGTCCACAAGGCAGGCATCTTGTCCAATATTTCAACAATTCCACCTTGAAGCGGAACTTTATTTATTTGACTGCTGAAAGGACGAAAGCATGAATTTGACATCAGCGGGATTTGAAATCAGCGCGTATATAATCAGAACAAACACTGCAAAATATCCTACCCTCTCCTGCTTTGCACTGGGTCCTCAGCTCCTCGATGGAGTCATAACGCTACCAACTATCGTGGCCCGATGATGCATCTTAAAATAATTTTAAGGCCTGGTGGAGCACATCCGTTTTTAGGCCTGAATGAAGCCGATACTTTCCAGAAAAGCTGAAAACCGATTGAATGAAGGAAACGAAACAAGGATCAGTACTTATTTTAACGACACCGAAAAGGTGAAAAACAAAACTGACCTCAGAGGAACTTGAACTAGAGCCGGAAGGATTAGTACAACGCAATCTATCTGATGCTCTATCGACTCTACGAATCGGATGCTTTCTTTTGCCTTACACCCTTCGTTTTTCTTTCTTTCTTTCTTTCTTTCTTTCTTTCTTTCTTTCTTTCTTTCTTTCTTTCTTTCTTTCTTTCTTTCTTCCCTCCTCCCATTCTGCTACTTTGGCAGAAATTAGGAGCTGCATGAGATCCGTTGTATATCAGACCCTATTAGGGGTGATAAACAGTCTTGTTTCCAAGCAGATGTGGGGGGTTGGGGACACAGAAATGGGGGCAACAACAACGTTTTTTCTCTTCCTTTTTGATTGCTAATAACGCTTTTCTTCCTTTCTGTCCTGACTCCATATTTACATATAGATACATGTGCGTGTGTATACATACATACATACAAATACACACACACCCATATATAATATTATATGTGTGTATACATACTCATATATATATATGTATGTATATATACATTATACACACACACGCACACAAATATAAATGCTGTGTGCGTATGTCTTTGTTAATAACACTTCTTTGTATCACTGCTCTCTCTCTCTCTCTCTCTCTCTCTCTCTCTCTCTCTCTCTCTCTCTCTCTCTC
>NC_068992.1:41050441-41052879 GCF_001194135.2 Octopus bimaculoides
ATCCGGGGTCTACACCAAGAACACCCCCACCCCACCCCTGACCACGGACACCGCCACCCTACCGACACCACCCGCTGCCACTAACATGATAAACTGGAAAGATAAGCCAACTACATGAACCTTATTTCGGAAAATCATACTACTAATAATAATAATAATAATAATAATAATAATAATAATAATAATAATAATAATGTTGGTAGGAAAAGCTCAGAAGGGGCAATAGAATTGCTTGGCTGATCTAGTTGTCGGTATGTATGGAAAGAGGTGCATGCGCGCGCGCGTCTATGTATGCGTGTGAGTGAGAAGCGGAGACGAATAAAAATGCAAAAGTGGGGCGAAGAAAGGGAGCATAGGCATATATGTGTGTACGTATGTGTGTGTGTGTTAGATAAATAATTGTTTTTTTTTTATACATGTTCATTTTTTGCTGTTTTTTCTGGTACCATAGGTTTCCTGCTGATTACGAAGCAGTATTTTTGCTATCAAAATTCAAAATAAAAACCATACTCCATCATTAAGTAACAGATACACACATGAATACACACACACACACACACACACACATACACACACACATGCAAACACGCACATATGCGCAAGCACGCACACATACATGCGCACACACTCACATGAACACACGAGCACAGAAACAGATACACATGTGTATGTATGTATATCTATCTATCTATCTGTCTATCTAACTATATATGTGTGTATATGTCTATCTATCTATCTATCTATAAATATATATATACACATGTGTGTGTGTGTGTGTGTGAAACTCAGTGACGCACGCACTCATACGCTCTTAACGCTCATCACACACAACAGGAGCGCCGCTACGCTATCATATACATATATATATAAAAGATCATGGAAATTCTTCTTCCACACGTGACCATACAGAAAGAAAAAAACATGGGGTAAGGAGGAGCTTTGTCAGATCCCATAAGATTCCCTTCCTCAACTCTCTTAAGTCTCCTTCTTCAGTCCCTTACATCAGGAAGTAAAAAGGAAGAAGAAATAGGGAGTTGGTGATTGCAGGTGCGTGATGATGGTAGCGTAAACGGTGGCGATTGTCGTTTTGTTTATCACCCATAATTGTGTCAGCTATGTAGGGGTCTCCAGTGTATCCCATTTTTCTCCCAATGTAACATAAAGTGACAATTTGGCATTTTAAGGGCCACTAATTATACAACTGGCTCCCCAAATGTTTACAAAACCTAAAGCAAAGACTTCCGTTCTTTTCCTTTTCTTATCACTTTTAATGGAATCTGCTTTTACAAAATGACTCTGTGTGTGTGTGTGAATGGATGATACGATGCATGCGTGTGTTATTCTGTTTGTGTGTGTGTGCGTTTGTGTGTTTCTGTGTTTGTATACTTGTGTGCATGTGTGTCGTGTATGAGCGTGTGTGTACGTGGGTTGTGATATCGCAATACAAGGTGTTACATATAGAGAATATTGATCTAACGCCCGTATATAGCAATCGGTGCGTCGCATCATTTATCGACGGAACCCCTTGGCTGGTTGGGGAAGCTTTATTTCTACAGTACCATAAAAACGTAGGCAAAGTTTAGCTTAATCACATGGAGATTACACATGTCTGCAGAATACTGAAGCCGCGTATATGTTAATTCAGGAGCAGGTAACTCATTATATCGAACAACTGCATCCTCATCGTCGAACCACGGAGATCCACCACCGACAACAACAGCCATACATTATTGAGACCTTCAGTCGTTTAAATCTAGTTCAGTACTTCAGCTATTTTATCGACCCCAGAAGGATGGAAGGAAATGTTCACCTCGGTGAGATATGAACCCAGAGCATAAAGAACTGCAATAAATACCGCTAGGCATTCTGCCTGATGTTCTAAAGAAGCTGCTAATCCACTTCCCTTTACGCAAATTTTCTAATTTACCACGGGTGTTTAGTTCCTCAACAATTCCGCGTTAAATGATTCAGCGATAAATGAATAACAGAACTATAGTAAATACATGTTTCGATCTGTGACTCAGAGTTGTACTGAGCATCATGAATAGCCGCTAGGGCGCGCTTTTTGTGGTCGAAGGAGAACCCTTGACTGATCTCATCGACGACCTGTGTTATTACAGATCAAATTCGTGATAAGCGTAACGTGGTTCCCAGTCATTGTACCGTGTTATTCAGTATTAGTGATGAACCAATCAGCGATAAACAAGGTTAAGGGTATTCAAAAGCTCCCCTGCTTTGATACATTTCTTGGTAGCGCAAATGCAAATAGCTACAAACTGAGCAGAGGTTCTATCATTTAATTTGCTGATGTACGATGTAGATACAATAATGGACTAAATATACCGCGAGTTCAGAACCAGAAGTGACACGGATTTCTTTTTTTTTTTTTTTTGAGATGACCTAAATATATCCTTTTATTTGTTTCAGTCATTTGACTG
>NC_068992.1:41053006-41056066 GCF_001194135.2 Octopus bimaculoides
ATCGATCACAAGACTTGTTCTTTGCAAGCCTAGTACTTATACTATCGGACTCTTTTGCCGAACCGCTAAGTTACGGGGGCGTAGACACGCCACCATCGGTTGTCAAGCGATGGTGGGGAACAGACACAGGCACACAAACACACACACACACACACACACACACACATACATACATACGTACATACATACATATATACGACGGGCTTCTTTCAGTTTCCGTCTACCAAATCCACTCACAAGAGTTTGGTCGACCCGAGGTTATAGTAGACATCAGTTGCCCAAGGTGCCACGCAGTGAGACTGAACCCGAAACCATGTGGCTGGTAAGCAAGCTACGTACTACACAGCTACTTCTGCACCTATACACTTAATATATAAAGCACTCTTCGAAAAGTAATGAACCAAAGCGTAAGTAGCAAATTCAAATTAATGCCCTTCTAAAGCCGGGTCTATGTGTTATCTATTAATCCAATCCACTTAAAATTCTTAAAATATATTACCCTCTACCATGTAAACAGTATAATGTTTGTAGTAAAGATTATTTGCCAACATAACATGACATTCCGGATTAGGACGAATGTTGCTGTAATTTAGCCCCAGGAGACATTGTCTCCAGCTGGCTATATGACACGATATTTGTCCTTATATTTTCGAACAAGCGAATTTAGCACCCCACACTCAGCTCAAAAAATATCTGTGTATCGCGATTTTCGGGTTATTTCCCTTCATCGCGATACACAGATATTGTTTTGAGCTGAGTGGGGGTGCTAGAAGCCCTTGTTCGAAAATATAAGGACACAAATCGTGTCGTATAGCCAGCTGGAGACGATGCCTCCTGGGACTAAATTACAGTAACATTCGTCCTAAACCAGCACTGCCATGTTATGTTGGCAAACAATCTTTACTACAAGGTACTGCTTCTGAATATCTCACGTTGTAAGATTTAAAAATAGTAATTTTCTAGTATAATGTTTGTTGGATGAAAATTAAACGAAGAAAAGTGAAGAACCTGGTTTTAAAGAACAAGATTTTCAAACGGTCTGTTTGATATTTATTAATCTATTTAAAATTCTTAAAATATATCATATTGTACTATGTATACAGTATAATGTTTATAAAATGAAAATTAAACAAAGAAAAGTGAAGAATGATTTTATTTGACAAATACAGGTACAACTTATACACTTCCAAAACAGGGTATGTTTAAATCGTTTCAATCTCCTTAAAAAAAAAAGCAAAATTGTTTCAATAGACTGTATGCAAATTAACCAACTTCAAAAATAGGGTCTGTTGAGCGAGAGTACGACGCTCCATGGCGAGAATGGACTGGACCACTGCATATAAATAGTAGTGGTCTTAGTAACTTCCCAAAGGAACTCAGTGTAAAGGAGCATTTCAACACAGCGTTGGAACCTCGGTTGTGCGCAAAAACCGATACGGAAAGAAACAGAACTTTCATCCATGAAAACGACGGGAAAAGGAGGCTCTAGTTTGATCACAGCCGCCATCAGTAAAATAAAAAGAAAAAAAAAACGAATGTAAATATAAGGATAACTTGAAGAGCGTTAAAAGAGAGCAAAGCAGACGATAAGTGTCTGTTACCAAATGACAACACAGATCCATAGGACAAAGAACTTATCTTCACTTTGGTAGTGTTTAGTGAAGTGGATGAGAGATAAACTACTACTACTACTACTACTACTACTACTACTACTACTACTACTACTACTACTACTACTATTTGTCTCTCTCTCCCCTTGAATAGGAATTTCGTTTATCGCAGATATTGTTTCTCGCAGGAGGTAGAGAACGAGACGAATGAACTGGTCTGTTGCTACTTAGAGCGGTGTGCTGATCCTTTCTTTCCTCCACCCATCCTCCGACCTAATCACCCATACATACAGAGACACCTACATACACACACACACACACACACACACACACACACACACACACGCACATGCATATATATACAGGAGTGTCTGTGCGGTAAGTAGCTTGCTTACCAGCCACATGGTTCTGGGCTCAGTCCCATTGCGTGGCATCTTGGGCGAGTGTCTTCTATAGCTTCGGGCCGACCAAAGCCTTGTAAGTGGATTTGGTAGACGGAAACTGAAAGACTTCCATCGTGTAATATATATATATATATATATATAATACATTTCTAAATCTCTCAGAGAGACTTAACCGGTAGTGATGCGATAAAGTAGTTGTATACTGTCAACTTAACGTGATAGTCCCAATAAGGGAATCATACAACTGCTATTTAGCCCTAGGAAGCTAGCCCGCTTCTTGTCAGCCTTGACACATTTCCTGTGTCTTTATGTTTACGAGGGGGAGACAGGCACCTCCACCCAGCCTAGCCTGCATTCAGGGACATGTTTCCGAAAAATTCAGGCCCGGTTCTTTACTACCCCAAGAAATTTTGTCCTGTCATGATGCTGATGATGATGCTGCTTCTACTGCCGATGATGACGGTGATGAGAATGACATCGACGACGACGAGGTCGACGATGAAGGTGATGATGACGATGAAGCTGGTGAGATGATGAGGATGGTGATGATGATGAAGATGATTACGTGGCGGCAAAACGACGGCGACGGATAGGCCGACAACGACGGTGAAAAAAAACGACAACGACGATGATGATGATGATGATGATGATGATGATGATGATGATGTTGCGAATGACAATGGTATAAATAATTAGAATCTGTCACAGTGCCAACAACAAACCTCCTTCGTACACCTACCCTTCCCCCTTATCTCTCCCCTCCAAATACCATTTCTCAAAGAAATCTATTTTTATCCTGTTTTCCTCCATTGTCCAACATTTTATTTAGAAATTTCAACAAACGTTCTCTCGCCTTCAATTGCTTTTTTGTTAACCTTTTCCTCATCTTTTATTCTACCCCACTCTCTCACTCACTCTCTTTTACACACACACACACACACACACACACACACACACACACACACACACACAAAAAGAAACAAATACACACACACACACTCTCTCTCTCTCTCGCTTTTTCTCTCTCTCTTACCACCTCATTCAAT
>NC_068992.1:41056914-41057425 GCF_001194135.2 Octopus bimaculoides
TGTATATATATATATATACGACGGGCTTCTTTCAGTTTCCGTCTGCCAAATCCACTCACAAGGCTTTGGTTGGCCCGAGTATATAGTAGAAGACACTTGCCCAAGTTGCCACGCAGTGGGACTGAATTCGGAACCATGTGGCTGGTAGGCAAGCTACTTACCACACAGCCACTCCTACGCCTCTTAATCTCTTTTCTACATTCCTTCTCCCCGTCTTTCTCCCTCTGTCCCTGTCCCGTTCATTATCCTCTGCCCTTCATCTCTCACCCACACACTTACACACCTTCTCTTAATCTCTTTTCTACATTCCTTCTCCCCGTCTCTTTCTCTCGTTCTCTTTCATAGATATCCTCCTCCGCTGTCTCTTCTCTCACTGTCTCAAATTAGTTTTTCTTTTCCTTAATTAAACTATCTATAGCCATTTAATCTAAATTTATTTCTGGCTACTCCCTCCCAGCTCTCTCTTTCTTTCTCTCTCTCTCTCTCTCTCTCTCTCTCTCTCTCTCTCTCT
>NC_068992.1:41057940-41059598 GCF_001194135.2 Octopus bimaculoides
TGGTGGGGGGACAAACACAGACACACAAACACACATACAATATATATATACATATATACGACGGGCTTCTTTCAGTTTCCGTCTACCAAATCCACTCACAAGGCTTTGGTCGGCCCGAGGCTATAGTAGAAGACACTTGCCCAAAGTGCCACGCAGTGGGACTGAACCCGGAACCATGTGCTTGGTAAGCAAGCTACTATATATATATATATATACATACAAATATATGTGTGTGTGAGTGTGAGTGCCCCCGCGTGGGTGCGTGCCTTTCCGTCTGTGTTTGTTCCCTCATCACCACTTGACAACCGGTGCTCGTGTGTTTACGTTCTCAAAACTTAAAGGTTTGGCAAAAGAATAGGAAAAGTACCAGACTTTACCAAGAAATAAAGCAACAAAAAACAAAAACAGTACTGGTATCGATTCGTTCGATTAAAAACACCCTTCAAGGCGGTGCCACAGCATGGCCGTAGTCTAATGACTAAGACAAGTAAAAGAAAAAAATAAAGCTGTCTCTCTTTCTCTCGATTCCTCTTAATGTCTTTCTCCCGTTCTCTCTCTCTACCCTCTCTCTCTACCTTCCCTCTCTAGCTTTGTACTCTCTCTCTCTTTGTTCCCCTCTCTCTCTTTGTCCCCTCTCTCTCTATCTTTCTTTTTCTCTTTGTCTTTGTCTCTCCTCTCTCACTTTGTTCCCCTCTCTCTTTACCTTTCTCTTTCTCTCTGCCCCTTCTTCCCTCTCTCTACCTTTCTCTCTCTCACTCTGTCCCTCCCTCTCTCTCTACCTTTCTCTCTCTCTCTACCTTTCTCTCTCTCTCTCTTTACCTCTCCATCTGTTCGTTCTTACAGAGATTCCTGCGTTAGACGAGAGCGAATACCTTTCCCAATCGTTTGGGGGAAATGGAACAAAAACACGCCAAAAAGCAAAACGGAGAAAGGAAACAAAAAATTCATTCAACAACAACAAAAAAAAAAGCAACAAGAAACATATTTTTAAAAAAAGGGGATTAAAACAGAAACCCCGAAGAAGAAGAAGAAGAAGAAGAAGAAGAAGAAGAAGAAGAAGAAGAAGAAGAAGAAGAAGAAGAAGAAGACATTAAAAAAATGTCAAGAATAATCTCTAAATACACTTAGAACTTAAAAAATAAGAACGCCATTAGATATCAGTTGACAGATGGTAACTTCGTTTCTTTAATAGGAAAGTCTGGTTTGGTTTTCGAGGTATTTAATTATTTTGCGTTCGTTATGTCATTCTTCTGCGAGATAATATCTTCTCCGAGATAATATTTGTCCTGAAAGAGAAATCCACTTTAAACTGAGCATACTATCTATCTATCTATCTATCTATCTATCTATCTATCTATCTATCTATCTATCTATCTATTGCATGCCGCTTTCTTCCTCTGTATGCATGTATATCTTTTGTTTGATTGAGTTTTTCGCCACGTTACATTCAAGGAAATATTGGTTTCATATTCTGGTACAAAGCCAGGAACTTTGGGGGAGAGGCTAAGTCGATTACATCGACCCCCGATGATCAGCTGCTACTTCTTTTATCGACTCCGAAAGGATAAAAGGCAAAGTCGACCGTGGCGGAATTTGAACTCAGGATGTAAGGACCGGCGAAATGCCGCTAAGCATTTTGCCCGACGTGCTAACGATTC
>NC_068992.1:41059608-41063063 GCF_001194135.2 Octopus bimaculoides
AAGAAAGAAAAGAAAGGAAAAAGCATATTCTTTTCTACTCTAAGTACAAAGCCCGAAATTTTGGGGGAGGGGGCCAGTCGATTAGATCGAACCTAGTACGCAACTGGTACTTATTTAATCGACCCCGAAAGGATGAAAGGCAAAGTCGACCTCGGCGGAATTTGAACTCAGAACGTAACGGCAGACGAAATATCGCTAAGCATTTCGCCCGGCGTGCTGACGATTCTTTCAGCTCGCCGACTTAAAGAAATATTGAGTTGGATTTGTTCGACGCACATGGTCGCAGTCCAATGGCTGGAGCAACTAAAAGAGTACCAGTTATCAGGTCGTGGAAGTTAGAATCGGTAAACTGATACACGTCTCCACTGTATGACCAATCGCAAATGTTTTTCTCCCGCAACAGAGCTCAGTAAAGATTGCAAAACAAGTGCAACTGAAGATATACGTATTTAGCAAGGCTCTAAAATAATTTCTGAGATATAACCCGTAGAGAGATCATGCGGTGTTATCAAACGAAAGTTGGGAATTCCGACCCTTACAATGTCTCATTCAGACTTAGTGCAATTAGTACTTCTTCGCTTCCACCACTCTGCTTGTTTATTTATCTGTAGAAAAAGGAAAATAATCACTCGATGATAGAGAGTTAGTAAGAATTAGAGGGTTGAATCAGACCAACTAGGACGCAATCACGATATTTTAGTTATTTGACCCTTATGCACACTCTAGGGGTTATAACACTCGAAATTATTTTAAAGGCAGGCCAAACAAATTATGTGATATAGAACACGTCTTCAAGCAAGTAAAATATCGACGAAATATTAGAAAACCACCGGTTAAACTACCGAAACAACACATGGGTTACGTCTGTAGAACATGAAACACTGCTGTGAGGACAAAATTTTGAACGAATCATTACTTAACATAATTAACATGCAGAGTCAGAACGTTAGCATATGTCGTTCCATGTAAAGACTGGGGTCTGTATAAATAACTGGTGTAATTCAGATAGACAGAAGCCTTTATGTGATCCAACTATCGTCTAGAAATAGCAACAACATCTCTCCCAAGTCACACGCTGTATTGTTTTGGAAAACGAAGGAAATGATGGTCTTCGATGCAGTGTCTGAGTAAAAGATGGAATGGTTACTGCTGTAGAATGTTTGAACATAGGTCTGCTGGATTAGGGTTGATCTGACGCTGAAGTACAACAACAACGCGTCAATGACGTCTTAAATATAAATGACCCACATATAGGTCCCAAGAGGTCGTCCGAAATCAGGAATCGATAAATGCATATCACTGATTCCCTTGTCTCTCTTTGGAATCGTTGATGTCTTATCAACTCACATCATGTAAATTTCTAAAATTATATGAAAAAGTATAATTGATGACAAAAATTTCTTGATTTCAAAGTAATAATTCCTTCGTTCTTTTGAGTCATTCCTGATTTTAATATTTAAAGAAATTTAATGAAAATACTTAATGAAATTGATAAAGGACAATAAAAAATCAGTCATGTTATATTGATACAGTCGGAATATTCAATGTAGAATACATGCTTTTCTACTCTAAGCACAAGGCCCGAAATTTTTGGGGAGGGGACCAGTCGATTAGATCGACCCCACCAGTACGCAACTGGTACTTAATTTATCGACCCCGAAAGGATGAAAGCAAAGTCGACCTCGGCGGAATTTGAACTCAGAGCATCAATGTAGAATATTTGTTTGGTGAAAATAGTTATTGCGCCGATATTTAACTGGAAAGTATTTCGCCTGTCGTTAAGTTCTGAGTTCAAATTCCGCCGAGGTCCACTTTGCCTTTCATCCTTTCGCGGTCGATAAATTATGTACCAGTTGCGTACTGGGGTCGATCTAATCGACTGCTCCCTCTCCAAAAATTTCAGACCTTGTGTCAAGAATAGAAAAGGATATTTAGCAGGAAAGTATTTCTCCTGTCGCTAAGTTCTGCGTTCAAATTCCGCTGAGGTCGATTTTGCCTTTCATTCTTTCGGGGTCGATAAATTAAGTACCAGTGAAACACTGGGGTCGATTTACTCTCTTCCCACAAAATTTCAGGCCTTGTGCCTATAGTAGAAAGGATATTTAACTGGAAATTAGTGAGTTTTAACCTTAAATTACGCATGCTTCACCAGGTCCAGCTTGCCACAAATTCAGCAGCGTTCATGCTGCAGATCATGCCAAGTATTGATCCCTTGGAAAGGTAACATAAATCGCCAGGGTTCAGTATTGACCATTTTGATGAACCTTGCTCTAAATGTTAGGCTCCACAAAACTATGTTCCCCTCCTGATGTTCATGCATTCGCAACATTTCCAAAACTGCAACTCAAACACTACTCTGTCTACTTTTAGTCAGATTATACTTCTCCTCTCCCTCATCAAATACTGACCCTCTAGAAAATCTCAGCTGAGACCCACAACAGAGTACAACTATTATATCTGAGACAGTGCTTAGGTGGTGAGCTGGCAGAATCGTTCGCGCGACGGTAAACATTTTTAGCAGCATTTCGTCCGTCTTTGCGTTCTGAGTTCAAATGCCACCGTGGTCGAATTTGCCTTTTATCCTTTAGGGGTCGATAAAATAAATACCGATTGAGCACTGGGGTCGATGTAATCGAGTATGCTACATCCTCGCTAATTCAGGCCTTGCGACTATAGCAGGGAGGATATTTGGGACGGAGATGCTGTTGCTGATAAACACACAGACACCGTAGATCACAACCAAAGAATTTTCACTCAAATGAATGTCAAAAACTTGTTCAACAATTCAGTTACCTCCTTTTGTCTTTTTGTACCGCGACTACTGTAAGTTCTTGTCCTTGGATCTAGATCGCCACGTGCCACTTCCTGTCTGGTACTTACGTCTCACTTGTCATCTTGTCGATTCTAGAGAATCTCAGTTACCATTTCGCCCAGTTCTTCAAACGCAAAATGTCACTCACTGGAATCACCGCGTTGTAAATGCTTTTCTCTTGAAGTCGTCAATTTGTAAGCAGTTTCAATGGAATGCCAAGCACGTCGATCGATCCCATGGCCATGGGTAGGGAGAGTCTGAGATCGATCGACGTATTTGATGTGGATCATGAGTCATGGGAGGGGCTTGGGTTTATCGATCCCAACATTTCTTTCAGACAAACAAAGATATAAAAAAGGAAAAAGAGAAAAGAACCACCTAGGGGTCAACAACGGTGTTCAAGCGTAAAAATAATAGACCAATTTCCATCCAATAATAGTTTGTTGTCTTAAAAAGATCGATGTAGTCATAGATATGGCTTATTTGAAAAATATGCGAGACGGTCATTGATAAAAAGCTTTGATCATATGACCAAGGGAGCACGTGCTATATAGGGCTAGCATCAACGACCATAACAACAACATATGTACTAATGTGCATACGTTACGTTCATGTATATATATATATATATATATATATATAT
>NC_068992.1:41064587-41068199 GCF_001194135.2 Octopus bimaculoides
TATATATATATATATTTGTATATATATATATATATATATATGTATATATATACATACAGATATATATAAATATATATATATATATATACATACATACATACATACATACATATATATATATATATATATAAATATATATATATATACATGTATACATATATATAACTATATATACATGTATACATATATATACATATATATATATAAATATATATATATATGTATATAGGTATATATAAATATACACACACACAAACATACACACACAGACACACACACATACATATATACATGCAGTTATTTAACATCTTTGTTAGTGCTAACTAATATGAGGGAAAAAGACCGGGAGAGAGGAAGAGGCAAAGACAAAGAGAGTGCGAGACGGAGAGAGAGAAAGAGTGAGAGAGAGAGAGAGAGAGATAGATAGATAGATAGATAGATAGATAGAGAGAGAGAGAGAGAGAGAGCGAGAGAGACGAAAGCACTCTAAAGGGAAGACGTATTATATAGCATATCCTAATTACTGGTAACAGTTGTATGTATGTGTGTATGAACGTGTGTGTTTGTGTAAGTGTGTGTGTGTGTGTGTGTGTGTAAGTGTGTGTGTGTATATAAACACACATACATACATGTATGTTTGTATACACGCACGCACACACACACACACACACACACACATAAAAACATGCACGATCAGTTGCACACGCACACAAAGTTACATATATATACTACATAGTACATGTATGTGTGTGTGTATGTGTGTGATGTATAAGTATGAATACAGTTAAGGGATTTTGTTACTATGATAATTCAATTAGGCAGGAAACACGATTTATGATATTAATATGCCTACACATGCATGTACACATGCATAAACTTGCACATGTGTGAATATATACATACATACATACATACATATATATATATATATATACAGACACATACAAACATATATATATATATATATATATATATATATATATATATATATATATATGTGTATATATATATGTGCTCATGCAAACATACACATACTCATTTGTACATACAAAGGTTCACACAAACCTACAAGTATGCATATATGCATACATGGATACACACTCATACACACACACACTCATATATGAGAGCATATGACTGGATTTTGTAAGTAAGCACATGTAGACGCATGTATGTGCAAATAGCGTAAGTGCATACATATGCCTGTATGCCCCTCCCTATTTCTCCCCGTAAACACACACACACACACACACACACACACATATATATATATATATATATAATTATTAAATAGTGCAATACAGCAGTATTGCTTCCCAGCAAAACAAAGCACCATCATGTTAAAGTATGAATAAACGATGCACCAATATTTACTGGAAATAGCAGTCGATAATATAGGACGCTTTAGTAAAGCTTCACTCTATATATATACTGGCAAATAATAAAAGATTTCATCTTACCTGTAGGAAAAACATTAAATAAATGTACAACCCACGTGTGTATAATCTAGGACCTAGGTTTCGAACTTTCCAAATTACGCTTGTTAACGTAAATTTGTAGTAGTCTTCGGCTAGATAAAATTCACCTAGATAGAATTTCAAATGTCGCTATATCAATGCCAGCATTTACTCGTCTGAAACGCCTAGCCATTAACAGACCGAGAACAGGGGAAAAGTTTTCAAAGGAAAAATATCAAATATGCAATACAGCAGTATTGCTTCCCAGTAAAACAGAGTACCACCAGGTTAAAGTCTATATATATACATATATATATAATCTAAACGGCCAAAATAGTTAGTCATTTTCCCATTTCATAGCTGGCCTCGATAAACTCTAGCCACATCCTTGCTGTATGCTTGGGGTATTCTTTTGGTTTGTAAAATTACTTCTCATGTGATGACTACGGTCTTTTATAATGATGTAATGTTCTCATTCTTCTATTAAAAATTTACATAAGAAACGGGTGTGATGAGATGACAATTATCTATCGTCTGTTATTATTCATTTGATCATATATGTATATATATATATATGTACTGTTGTGTCTGGGGAGAGTCATTCTGTTATAGTGCCTTATCATTTAACACACTGATCGGTAAAATTTCCACTATTCACTTATTTATTTTTCTAAACTTTTCGTTGCGTCTTGCAACCTTTTCAATAGTTGTTGACTCTGTCTGTTATCCGAGCTGCGTACTTTTTGTTTGTTTGTGCGCTTGTGTGTGTGCATACACATGTATGTATGTATGTATGTATGTATGTGTGTGTATGCATGTATGTGTGTGTGTGCGTATGTATATATGTATGTATAGGTGTACGTTTGTATGTATGTATTCTGCCTGCATATTCATGTATTTGTGTGTCCGTGTTTGTGTGTGTTTATGTGTGTGTGTCTGCATGTGTGCGTGTGTGTGTGTGTGTGTGTGTGTGTGTGTGCATGATCTTTTTTGCAACTATGTACTGTGTTAGTAGTATATATGGATGTGTATCTCCATATGTGTGGACGTGTGTCTCTATATGTGTCCTTGTATGAAGTAAAGTGTGTGTGTAGATATAGTCATGTGTTTAAGTCTTCATTTGTTGATGTGTGTGTTTGTGTGTTTGTCTGTTCATATAACCTATGTACCTATCCGCCTGTATGTCTATCTGTTTACATTCATATCCATACGCCTACATACATGTGCATATACATAAACATATATACATACACCCACACACATACATACATCTACCTACATAACAGCCCACTAACTATTCTACTCTACCCGTATAAGCTGAGGGTATGGGAGTATGATATCTACTAGACATATTTTCCATTTAGTATTGGGGAAGTTTCATTTATGAGGAGGTACTCCTGTATTTGTCTGAGTGTTGGGTCCTTTGGGTGCTTGGATAAGATGCGGATGTCAAGTTGACCCAGGTTGCCTCCATGTTGGTCCTTGGCATGTTGGTATGGTATGGAATACTGTTTTTGTAGTCATATTGTCTCAAATACACACGCACATACACACAGAGACACACTCAGACATGCACACCCAAGGAGACAGAAGTACAAACACACACACGTATGCTAACACACACACGTATGCTAACACACACACACGCATCAAAACACACAAAAACATGAATATGCAGGCAGAATACATACTTACAAACATACACACATACATACATACATACATACGCACACACACATATATACTTGCATACATACATACATACATACATTCATACGTACATGTGCACAAACAAGCAAAAAGTACGCAGCTCGGATAACAGACAGAGTCAACATCTATTGAAAAGGTTGCAAGACACAACGAAAATTTTAGAAAAAGAAATAAGTAAATGAGAGGAAACTTTACTGGAGACTCCCCAGATACAACAGAGTATGCTCCAACACGCGAACTCACCTATGTATCGTGCAAACCAAACCCCAGAACGAAATATATATATATATATATATTAACAATACTGTCCGACGAACGGGAACGTGAAACTCTTTTGTAACAGCTTTTGTTATATTTCTGCTGCTTTTAAATAAAGTATATATTTACGTACGCACACATAAGAACGTATATATATATATATATATATATATATATATATATATAT
>NC_068992.1:41068996-41069638 GCF_001194135.2 Octopus bimaculoides
ATATATATATATATATATATATATATATATATATATATATAACTATATACACGTCCCCTACCAAATTCAGGAACACAACACATTAATACACTACAACACAATATCTTTTCCTCAACAGGCTCTGCCTTATTTAACATTGTCCCGAAACAGATCAACGAAGAAAGGATCCCATGACCTTTAAACGGAATCTGGACAAATTTCTGTAAGGAATACCAGATAAAGAATACCAGATGAATGAATACAACTCACTTAGCAAGAACTCCCAACTCGAATGGACCATGATGCCACAAAACTTGGCTTAAAAAGGATTTAGATAATCCTATCAGGTGGTGCTATTAAGTTAAACATGGCCTGGACCAGTCTTTGGTCGAAACATCACTAAGTTATCGAAGTTAAAGACACACACACACACACACACACACACACACACACACACGCGCAAGTAGTCCCCTAAAATCCCTTCCGTTGTGCCTTTCATTAGTCGAAAAATAAAATCTGCATTTTGTAAGTAAGCGATGAATTTTTGCGCAACCTGCATGCGCACACACATACACGCACGCACAATGTCACACACGTACACAAACACTTTGTGGCCAGTATCTTGTACAGCGGTTGTCGTCTTGGACGCGTGGCAGGAGTAAA
>NC_068992.1:41072055-41073372 GCF_001194135.2 Octopus bimaculoides
GGATTTGAGATGTCGTGGCAATAATACATGCCCGAAACTGTTATTATAGAGAGAATAATTGCGTGAAGAAGGATTCGCAACCGGCGCACTTCGCTGCTAATTGATGGGACTACGGAGTGCGTGAATATCGCCCTCGCCAGCGATACACATTCGTACATACATACATACATACATACATACATACGTACGTGCATACATACATACATACATACATACATACGTACGTGCATACATACATACATACATACATACAGTATATATGTGTGTATGTATGTGTGTGTGTGTGTGTGTATGTGTAGATACCACCCGATGGAGTTCGCAAATCGAATAAAGTTGTTCATAATTCTTTTTGACGAAAAAGTAGTAAAATTTGTCATGTTTGTATGACAACTATGTAGGTTTAAACACACACACGTACAATTCTATATATGCATATATATATATATATATATATATATATATATATATATATATATATATATATATATATATATATATATATATACATATATAAACAATATATATATGCATATGCATGTATATATGTATGTATGTATGTATGCATATCAGACTCATGTATGTACGTATGCATTGAAGCATGAAATTCTTGTAAGCCAGTTGACATAAATGAAAGACGTGTTGTGCCAGTGTTGATGTATGTATACATGTGCATATGCATATATATATATATATATATATTTATTTATATACCTTTGTGATATTTTGTGAATGTGTGAGGTGGCATTATTCTGTTGATGTTAGACACACACATACACACACGTCGCCGCCCGCAGACGAACCACAGACAAACGGTATGTATAGCGGTGTTAACAGATGCATAAATCCATGTATATAATTGTCTATGAGTGCGTGTGCGTATTTTCTTTTATTCTTTTATTTGTTTCAGTCATCTGAGTGCGGCCATCCTGGAGCACCGGTTTACAACATGCCTTTTAGTATGTGTTACAAGGAAATAAAAGAAAAAAATAACACAGTTACACAATCACACCCTTACCCCCTCACACAAAGGCACATACACATATGAACACACACACACACACACACACACACACACACACACACACACACACATATATAGGCAGAGGTGTGGCTGCGTTGTAAGAAGTTTGCTTGCTAATCGCGAAGTTCCAAGTTCAGTCCCGTTGTGATGCACCTTATGTGATCATCTTCTACTATTGTCCTGGGGCCGACTAGAAAGAAGCCCGTCGTGAAAGAAACAAGATAAAAGATGCAAAAAGATACATGTAAATGTGTATATGTATATATATATATATATATATATATATATATATATAT
>NC_068992.1:41073988-41074426 GCF_001194135.2 Octopus bimaculoides
ATATATATATATATATATATATATACCTGTATATTTATCCGGTGGTTGAGTATTCCGAAGAAACATGAACAACGCTCAACTTAGTTCTCAAACAGTATCTGCTGAAACGGTGTATGCGACATGTGTGCACCTTTTGGATTACAAGTATAATCCGTCGGGGGAGGGCGGAGGCTTCTATACAGTTTCCGCCTACACGCGTCACGCTTGATGCAGCCGGATAAGAAATGAAACCTATCAGATATTGTCCTAACACGCAGTGATGGAACACTGACATTCGTGGGTGTGAAGCGAACATATAAATAGTCAGTCCATACGCATGGACATACATACATACATACATACATACATACATACATACATACATTCATACATACATACATACATACATACATACATACATACATACATAAATTCATACATACATACATACGTTCATAT
>NC_068992.1:41075352-41076431 GCF_001194135.2 Octopus bimaculoides
TATATATATATATATATATATATATATAGAGAGAGAGAGAGAGAGAGAGAGAGAGAGAGAATACCATATGTATGAACATGTGTGTATATATAGAGGTATGTTTAAATATATATACGTGTGCGTGCATACACACATACATGTGGAAACACGTGCGTAACATTGTTTGATTATACGCACGTAGTTGTATATGTATATATATGGTATATAAATATATATACACACACATACACAAGTACACACACACATTCTGTTTTTGATTATTTGAAGTGTTCTTGTAAGGCAGAAACTGGTTTATAATTATGCATGTGTAAATGAACGTATGTATGTATGTATGTATGTATGTATGTACGTATGTATCTATCTATCTATCTATCTGTATGTGTGTGTGCGTGTGTATGTATGTGTGTGTGTGTCTGTGTATGTGTGCGTGAGGAAATCATGCATGCAAATTCAAGAAGAAATCTAGTCCTTACTTACCAAAAGCTGTTAAGATACTTCATCCTTGGTAAATGTTTTCCGTAAGAAAAGATTAATTTGAAAGAAAAGAGATCCGATCCGGATGTGTTTCGCAAGATGTATACAATATATATATTCTACTTATATGCATATATCGATATATTTATACATGTATATTTGTCGATGCAACGTTTGTGTAGACATACAAGTATACATATATATAAATATCTATATGTATAAGTGTGTGTGTGTGTGTGTATGAATGTATGTCTGTTTGTTTTGTGTTGTGGCGTGTGGTTCTCTAGTGTGCAGTAAACCACCTCCCAGCCGGAGAATTCCTCTTCTAATACAATGCCAAAGCGACACAGTTCTAATAAATAGAAATCTTCGTTCACTTACTCAACCTACACCCCTTCCTCACACTTCAAACTTCCCTCTTCCTTCGCGTCGTCTTTATTTTATATATATATATATATTCTTTACGATGTGCTTTTGTTTTTTTTTTATTTATTTATGCTGTGGTTACACTACTGCTTCTGCTCCCCCTCCCCCTTCCTCATTCCAACTAGTTTTTCTTCACCACCTCGTACTCCTCGATTTTATTTCTTTTTTAAAACTTTTTC
>NC_068992.1:41076950-41077677 GCF_001194135.2 Octopus bimaculoides
ATATATATATATATAGACGAGCTTCTTTCAGTTTTTCAGTTTGCGGTTACCATATTCACTCACAAACCTTTGGTCGGCTATAGTAGTAGAGACTTGCTTGGGGTGCCAGGCTGAGAAACTGAACCCAGAACCATGGGAAATAAACTTCTTACCACACAGCCACGGCTGCATCTATATATCTACGTATATACTTTGTCATTAGCTTTCATAGTTTCTCTTATTTTTATTATTTTTAATTCGCATAGGACAGTGAGTTGGCAGAATCGTTAGCACACCGGAAAAAAATGGTTAGCGGCAGTTCGTCCGTTTTCACGTTTTGAGTTCAAATTCTTCCAATGTCCTCTTCTTTTTGGGCTCAATGAAATAAGCACTCATAGAAGACTGGGGTCGGCCGAATCACTTAACACTCTATTCCCTTGAAATATCAGACCTTGCGCCTATAGTAGAAAGAATTATTTTTTAATCGGCAAGAAATTTGGTGACTAAAGGACTGAGATTTTCATGCATGGTACGCGAATGCGATCGGCACTTGAATCACTTTTCAGAATTCCTGACGATTTAAAGAATAGGAGCGGCTTGCTAATCAACCACATAGTTCCGGGTTCAGTCCCTCTGCGTAGCAACTTGGGTAAGTATCTTCTACTATAGCCTCGGGACGACCAAAGCCTTGTGAGTGGATTTGGTAGATGGAAACTGAAAGAAGCCCGTCGTATATATATATATATAT
>NC_068992.1:41084134-41085230 GCF_001194135.2 Octopus bimaculoides
TCATCGTTGTCCCCACTTTTGTTTTTTTTCTGCTTTGTTTTCGACCCCCTCGAAAAGAAAAACTCTACATTTGTATTTTGTCCCCTCTGTGTTGAGCCCTGTGTGGCTAATAAAGAAACCTATCTATCTATCTATCTATCTATCTATCTATCTAGTTTAGCTAGCTATCGACCTGCATGTTTGTATGTCTGCGTGCGTGTGCGTGTGTGTGTGTGTGTGTTTCTGTGTATGACTGTAAACTGTAACCTGTGGTTGAACCCTAGATAGGGAGTTTCAGCGTTTTGAGGAGTGTGGAATCTCCTCTTAACTACTATTGTTCCCAGGTCTACATTAACTCGAAGTCCCTGTCAGAGTCTCCAAATATGGGTTCATTCGCATGAATATGATTCGCCATGATAGATCGCTGACCACTACACATTTTTTTTTCTCTCCTTGTTTCTTTCTGTGCTCCTTTCTGTTGAAGAGCGTAGGCTCGAAACGTTAAAGACTTTCTCTATTCCCGAGCGTTATACTAATACATCCATTTGTTGTTTACACCACCTGTCTTCGTCTGTTGTTTTTTCGTGAATTCTCCTATGCATGTTATAAAGACTGGATTCGGTGAACTGTGAAAGAAAGTTTCATGGTTCAACGAGATGAAGGCCCCTGCAGCAACGCCCTGTGGAAAGAAGAAAGCAGGCTGAGGTAGATAAGACACTTCACTTATTTGCTGCAGTTGTCTCCATACCCAGTTGTCTTGAACTGTTCTTGGCTTGGTCTTGCCACTGGATGGTCACGGACGAAAGAGAGGGGCTGACGGTGCGCAAAGCTTTAAATAAAGTCAAATTTCAGGTCTGCAGTCATTTTTCAGCATGAGTAGATAGTCCTCATCGTTACGATGGGCCACCATGTGTGCACTTCATTACTTCATTTCTGAAGCTCCGATGAAGCTATAGGGTGATACACAATGTTTCAACTTTCAGTGCGTTGCATAATATAACAGAAATACCCGTAAGCTAATGAAGTTTATGACAATTTCTTATTATAATAATTTCTTTCTATTTTCTCTCTCTCTCTCTCTCTCTCTCTCTCTCTCTCTCTCTCTCTCTCTCTCTCT
>NC_068992.1:41085341-41089060 GCF_001194135.2 Octopus bimaculoides
TCTCTCTCTCTCTCTCTCTCTCTCTCTCTCTCTCTCTATATATATATATATATATATCGACTTATATTATATTATATTATTATATTATATATTTGAAATTTTTACTCCTTTCATTCGTATTAATTTTAACTTTTTTAACTTCTATGAAATGATATTTACGTGTATTGTATTATACCTTTAACTCAATTTGTTCAGTTCTATGTTATCGGTTGAAACAATATATTCGTGTATAAAAATTTTATACTATATGCTATATTTTTATTTATTTATTATTTCTTCTTGCGTTATTTCTTCTTATTCCTTATGTTTGACGGATTATGCTGTATTTCTTATATATGTTCATTGAGCGGGTGTGATATGTTGAGTCGTTAACCCAGTCTTTTTATTTTATAACTAATATTTTACTCTTGTCTCATTTATTCTGAGCACTTCTCCTTGCAGCCCTGTATAAAATCTATTGGTTTCCTAATAAGAAACCATTAATATTATATATATATATATATATATATATATATATATATATATATATATATATATATATATGCAAGAAGAGAGGTGACTTGGGGGCTTCGATCTGCTGTTACCCTTTATCGCACTGACATTCGAGGAAGGCTAGCTGGTTGAAGCTTCGAAGTCACTCTCACCCCGCTGCTTATAAATGTACATAAACATGTACTCTACAAAACAATATTGAGTAATACTTCAGAATGATTATTTTTTATTACAACTTGTCACAAATACTCCCAACCCCTCTAGAAAAATACACATGTGTGTATATATATGTCTGTGTATAAATATATCTCTATCTTCTCACCTGGGAAGTAGGGGCTGGCGATAGAAATAAGTGGAGAAAATAAATATGCGAAGGATGTCGTTCCCTCCATGCAAAGTCAATAAGATGGCAATGGTCAAAAGAGCTACTCGCAAGGTAAAGCAAGCTGGATTAGCTGTTCCTCTGTTTGTCCTGAATGTGGCCGAAATATGCTTGTCAAATGAAGGACTCCAAAGCCACCTTAGGATTTACATATGCAACCAGTCCAATAGATTACGTTCAATTCTTTATTGTCAACACGTTTACCTGTGATGTACGCGACAAAGCCTGCAAAAGTCGCTCCGGTTCCACCAGACATTTGAAAACCCATAATGATCGTCAATCTGGGAAGCCTAATCGTCAGGCCGAAAACATGGTTTTAGTTTGCAGTCTGCGATGTCTTTCGCTGGCTTCATGAGACAATGTCCATCTCATGTTCGTAGGGACCATCAGCTATAAGTCAGCTTGCCAGTAACGGCCATGCTCGTCTAACGAGGAGACAATCGTCCTGTATCTCAATATCTTTTATGTGCGTTAATTTGTCTTTGTGTTTGGATTGCCTTATGTATTTCCGGATTTATTAATTTTACTGATACTTTCTGTATCTAAATATGCGAGCACAACTGAAAGGACCGTCGGTATCGTATGGTATAACCATCGATTAAACATGGGATTTTCGCCATTCTTATTTTCGTGGTATCTATCTATCTATCTATCTATCTATCTATCTATCTATCTATCTACATACCTACCTGTCTACCTACCTACCAGTATGTCTATCTGCCTACCTATCACTGATTTGCTGGACCGTGCAGGATAGAGTTAAGGAAGATATGTTTTTTGAACGTGTTTAATCCATAAATGTGTGTGGTGGTGGCGTGTGTGTTGCCAGCACCGGGTGCAAAGAGGATCGTATGGGGAGGACGCGCTAATTTTAATTTATTAGGGATTAATTTTTTTAAATATTTTGAAACTTTAATGACTGATATTTTGGCATCCAGGACAAACGCCCTTGTGCTATCACCGACGTTACGCTGCAGATGTAAGTTCAACAAAAAATAGATTGTTTCGTCTGTGAACAGAATACATTTTATTAAGGTTACTGTTACTGAATATTAGTATGATCTATATTTTAA
Source organism: Octopus bimaculoides (assembly GCF_001194135.2). NCBI lineage: Eukaryota > Metazoa > Mollusca > Cephalopoda > Octopoda > Octopodidae > Octopus > Octopus bimaculoides. The sequence goes on from NC_068992.1 coordinate 41,087,289, forward strand.
GTTTTCTGGCCTGTTCCTATCAGTATATCACCACCAAAAATAAATATCACAGCACCACATAAAGACTGTGCATTCCATCTTCTTGATTTATGAATTTTTATATGATTTTTGCATACACTAAGGGAGTTCTACATGTATATCCAGTAAAAGGAGTATCCCTAACATATGATGGCATATGGTAGCTGATAACCGTATTGGAGCTTTGAAATGCACGTTATTACACAAGATGATATTAAGTATATATACATATATATATTATTGTGTCTGGGGTGAATCATTCTCTTTTAGTACTTTATTACTTAACACACTCACCCGTTTGATTTCAACTCAATTATTTTTTCTAAAAGTTTTGTTGCGGCTTGCATCCTTTTCAATAGTCGTTGACTCTGTCCATACGAAAACTATGCGTTTAAATTGATGCAATGGTTGCATAGTTCAATTAAATGGAATTGTGTGAAACGATCGTACTGCATTACCTCTGGATATCCTTGTTGCTTATTTTGATTCTAATCACCTTATATATATTTATATACGCGATGGTTACCTACTCCTGACCGAGGAAGAAGATCCATCAAAGACCAATGGGAAATTGTGCACTGAAGAACATTTATACTTTACATTTAGCAGCAAAGCCAAACAAAGTGTCAACAACGGATGTGCAAAATCTCATGACAAATAAGGAGTGATTCCTTATAGACTTTTCCCATCCTGTTGACAGGATCCAGAGACAAGCCAAGGCAAGATATCTCGTAACATTATAGGTCGTAAGCTAAGGAATGTGGGAGCGTCAGGATCTCAAGCTCAAGCAAAGCATCACGAAAACACCCACTATTATTTCCTGCTTATCCGGTTGTATAGCAGAATGACCAACTCGTGGAGGAATTTTTTCTAGCAAAATTCGGAGAGTACCTCACTCTCAGTGGTTATCTAACAGGCCGGACACCAACCCGGAATTTACATACATACATACATACATACATAGACATACATAAATACACGCATATATAGATACAAACATGTATACATAGATACATACATAAACATACATACATACATATATACATATATGCACAAACATACACACAAACATGCATACACACACGGAGCATTCCGTTGGTTATGACGACGAGGGTCCCAGCTGATACGATCTACGGAATAGCTTGCTCATGAAATTAAAATGGTTGAGCACTCCACAGACGCGTGTACTCTTAACGTAGTTCTCAGGGAGATCCAGCATGACTCAGAATGAAACAAGGCAGGCTCCTTTGAATTACAGGTAGAACACATTTTTTGCCAGTTGAGTGAACTGGAACAACGTGAAATAAAGTGTCTTGCTCAAAGACACAACACGTCGCCGGGAATTGAACTCACGATCTTACGATCATGAGTCGAATCACCTAACCACTAAGCCACGCACCTTCACATACTCACTTACATACAAGCACACACACACTTACATACACGCCGAGTGAAATGGTTTCCGGTATTTCGTCTGCCTTTACGTTCTGAGTTCAAATTCCGCTGAGGTCGACTTTGCCTTTCATCCTTTCGGGGTCGATAAATTAAGTACCAGTTGCGTACTGGAATCGATCTAATCGACTGGCCCCCTCCTCCCAAATTTCGGGTCTTGTGCTAGAGTAGAAAAGAATATTCATTTGTAAATAAGGCAGTGAGCTGGCGGAGTCGTTAGCACGCCGGACGAAATGCTTAGCGGTATTTCGTCTGTCTTTATGCTCTGAGTTCAAATTCCGCCGAGGTCGACTTTGCCTTTC
>NC_068992.1:41089362-41091017 GCF_001194135.2 Octopus bimaculoides
AGTTACGCACTGGGGTCGATTTTATCGACTGGCCCCCTCCCCAAAAGTTTTGAGCCTTCTGCCTAAAATAGAAAGGAAACAGTGCATATACACACATACATGCAAAAATACTCTGTCGATGTTGAAATTCCAATGGAGGAGCCTGAATAATGATACACAAACACGCCCGTGCACACGCACAAACATACCTACACACAAAGACACACGAACGCACACTCAACCGCATATACACACACATGTTTATATGAATGTATATCTATAGCGCAAGAATGGATGTGTGGTTAAGAAACTTGTTTTCCAACTATGTGGTTCCGGGATCAGTCCCAATGCGTGACATCTTGGGCAAGTGTCTTCTACTATAGCCTCGGACCGACGAAAGTGCTCTCAGGGAAACTGGTTGAAAGAAGCCCGAAGTATACATATATATAGTTGAAGAAATCGACCCCTGCGCTTATTTTTTGTAGGCCTGGTACTTATTCTATCGGACTCTTCTGTGGAACTGCTAAGATCCAGCGACGGACACTTCTGTGGAACTGCTAAGATCCAGCGACCTAAATATACCAGCATCGATGTATGTTAAGATGTGTATGTATGTATGTGTATGTTTATGCGTGTGTGTATCTTTTTTCTGGTGTTGTGTTTGTTCCCCAGATCGCCTAACTACCGACGTTGGTTTCTTTACGTCCAATTAACTTAGTGCTTCGGTAAAAAGAATCCGACTGAATAAATACAAATACTGGTTGGGAGATCTGTTCGTCCAAAGCCATCCAAGACCGCACCGCACCGTGGTCACTGCCGATTGACTCGCACGATGGCTTCATGATGGCAATATTGTGATTTCAATTCCCTGGCCGGGAAAAATATTTTGTTCTTGAACAAAACATTTCATTTTACGTTACTCTACTTTTTGTTTCAGCCTACATTGCGACCATGCAGGGGCACCGCTGTGAAGAATTCTTAGTCAAATGATGTGGTGAGGGTGAAGTTAAGAAGCTTTTGAACAATAGATATGTAGGGGATATTTTTCAGGGCGGAAATGCGCACTGTCACGTGACAGGCATATCATCAGAAATCGTGATATATGATCTCGATGATGATGATGATAATGATAATGATAATGATGATGATGATCATCATCATTATCGTAATCTTTATTATTATCGCTTAAACTTCGGGGACGCTAGAAATAGCGTAAAAATCTTCCTTTAAATGCACTTCCTAACATCTTATGCAATAAAAAAAAACAACTGCTTCTTCCTCCTTCTCCCCATCGCCTCCACATCATCACCACCAAACCACCACTACCATCACCATCATCATCATCATCATCATCATCATCATCATCATCATCACAACCACCAACAGCAGTGTCTTCGTCACCAGCACTAAAACCACTATCACAATCATCATGTGTGTGTGTGTGTGTGTGTCTCTCTCTCTCTATATATATATATACACACATACACAACATCACATACATGTGTGTATGTGTGTGTGTGTGTGTGTGTGTGTGTGTGTGTGTGTGTGTATACACATATTGATGCACTCGTAAACAATCGCAGACATGCCATTTCAGTCACCGCTAACCCTAACATCACCATTTCCGTCACCAGAGAACATTCCAGCTACTAACGGACAGATTCTTTCACCACCAC
>NC_068992.1:41091194-41096131 GCF_001194135.2 Octopus bimaculoides
CAACACACACACACACAAACACACACACACACTTGCACAAATGGTACGACAAAACTTGGCTCCATGTATATATATATATATATATATATATATATATATGTATATATATGTGTATATATATGTATATATATACATATATATGTGTGTGTGTGTATGTGTGTGTATGAGTGTGTATGTATATGTGTACTCATAAACACACACAGAGATAGGCATATATATATATACAAACATGCATACAATGCATACATACACACATCATCTCACCCATCCATCCATCCATCCATCCATCCATCCAGCTATACATAGATACATATATACATACGTACATAAATAAATGCATACATACATACATACATACATACATACATACATACATACACGGACACACGCATTTGGTACACTTGGCTGCTAATGATTCTTGCAGACTTTGAGTGCAAAATTCTAAAACTGTGTACAGCCCTGCACCATCTTGTCGTGAGAACAGAAGGTATGCTACACACACACAAACACACACACACACACACACACACACACACACACACACACACACACACACACACACACACACACACACACACACATGCACACATACATATCTGCAAGTAAATACGCACATACAATAATCTATATCACATCCACGTAGACACAGTCACATACAGCATATCACATATAAGCGCATATAGTCATAAACACACATATACACCACTCACGCATGCACAAAGACATGTTCTCTAGTACACACGCACTAATGACAACACACCTACCTGAGCATACACACACACCTTGTCACATACATATACTTACTCTACCGCATACGTGTATATACATTAACACATGCTCAACCATGTTTATAGCACATCTATCTCTCTATCGATCTGTCTGTCTGTCTGTCTGTCTGTCTGTCTGTCTGTCTGTCTGTCTGTCTGTCTGCCTGTCTGCCTGTCTGTCTGACAATCTATCTATCTATCTATCTATCTATCTATCTATCTATCTTTCTATCTATCTATCTTTCTATCTATCTATCTGTCTATCTATCTATCTGTCTATCTATCTTTCTATCTATCTATCTATCTATCTATATTACCCACTCTTTCTCTCTCTCTTTCTAACTATATATCTGTTTCCTTCTCTCTCGATTTCTCTCTTTCTGTCTATATTTGCAAAAAGAAACAAAACGTACATAAAGTAACTTACATGCAGGTACACAGATACGCACGCCCTCAGACACATTGATTTATATGTACACACACACATACACACACATACACACACATACACACACATACACACATATACACACACATACAGACATACATACATACAGGTTGCGATGGGTAAATTGTCGTCATTTTGTATTTTAAATTTCGCGCATGCGCATGTTGTTTGCTTTTGATTTCGTCGACTACACAGTATAGTGGAGTCGGTTGGGTACCGTCTGTAAAAAAAAAACAAACAACACCATGACGCAATTCACTGTCAGAAACCCGGAAACGCCATGCTGTACTGCTTGGCATTCGTGTCAGAAGTTCCAATACGAACATTTCAGAGTGTTTGGGTGTGAATTTGAGGACAGTGAAGAGGATTCGGAAAGAGCTGGATGCGTCTAAGGGCGATAACGAAGGTATGGCACCTCAGAAAACTCACTCTGATCGTTCTGATAAGAAATGAACTCCTGGATTTGTTGGTGACATCCAGGCCATAATTGACAACGATCCCTCCAAGTCAATCAAGTCCATCGCGAGGGACATGGAAGTGACTGAGTTTCTTATCAGTCAGGTAGTGCATGAAGACATTCGGTATTCTTCATACAAGATGAGAAAGGGCCAATTTTTATGCCAACCCATCAAGGACAAGAGGCAAAACCGCGCCACGAAGCTTTTGAACAAACTCAAGCCTCCTCTCCAACTGAACATGCTTTGGTTTTTCTCAGCTGAGAAAAATTTCTGCCAGCAGGATCAGATGGTGAACACACAGAACAACCGTTGGCTTGACGTGTCTCCAAAACATGTAACGGCCTCACACTCAACACGGAAGCCTACATCAAGTGCCTGGAGGAGGTAGTGCTGCCTTGGGTCAAAAGGGTGACTGCTGGAAGATCCTATGTCTGGCGGCAGGACTCTGCACCATGCTACACAAGCAGGAGAACCCAGTCATGACTGTCAGACAATTTCTTCGACCACCTAACTCCCCAGGCTGTAACCTCTTTGATTATTATGTGTGGGGCGCAGCTGAACGAGAGACCAACAAAACTGAAGACAAGGATTATGGCAGCATTCACTTAAACAAGGAGACCGCCCGGAAGAGTTGCAGGAGATTCCGAAGTCGTCTGGAGGCCTTGGTTGAAGCCGATGGCGTTTCTATCGAATAAATTTACTCTTCAGTATTTCAAGATATTTTATGTAATTTTAGTAAATATATCTGTTAAAATGAGATATCAGTGTTTAGACAAGATATTCACCGCACCCTGTATATACGGAAATACCTCCTTTTACACACACACACACACACACACACACACACACACACACACACACACACACACACACACACACACAGGATACAAAGGGTAAAGGTCCTTTCCGAATCCTTCAGGCTAAAAGGGCCACTTTCACAGTTTCCATGGCGCATAATATATTCCCCTGGACAGGGCGCCGTTTTCTCGAAGGATTACTCCTTTTTGCCAGTCGAGTGGAGTGGAGCAACGTGAAATAACGTGCTTTTGATCAAGGACAAAACGCGTCGCTCGATCCAGGAATCGAAATTACAATCCTATGATCATGATTCCAACAGCTTAACCACTAGGCTAAGTGCTTTCCCACAGCACACACGCATACACACACGCGCGCGCGCGTACACACACACACACACACACATATACATATACATACATACATACACACATACATATATATACATATGTATATATATATATATGTACACACACACGCAGTAATACCTCGACTATCGCGGGTGCTAAGTTCCAAAACCCCCACGATAGATGAAAATCCGCGAAGTAGAAACAGTACTGTATTGTGTGTGTGTGTGTGTGTGTGTGTGTGTATATATATTATTATTATTATTATTATTATTATTATTATTATTATTCTGTGAGAGACCAGTGCATGCCATCAAAATAACACTGGGGTACAAATATACGAAGCCCAATATACCCATCATAGCTACCCGTCTGATAAGAGTACACCAGGCACATGCATCACAACCATATGTGCGCGACATGGTGATCTCATATCATGACCTCGCAAGTGGGGCCCAGTTAGAATTTTCTTCAGGTCAAGTAGCCCATCCCACTCAAAAGGTCTCTGAATAAGGTTTGTTTAAGGATGTTGAGCAAAACACCCATGTTTCCGAAGGTGAATTATCCAAACCACAAAGAATTCCTCTCAACACATGGCTATGATACTCCCCCACTATTTCTGCTCGTTATCAAAGTTCCACATATCGTCAGCCACTAAGGGACATGCTCAATTGGTTAAGGTCAAGCAACTGAGAAGCAAATCTGTGGTATTGAGCAGAATGTTTGCTGTAGCCCATCTCTTTATACCAAGACAAAACAATGTACATGATAACACTTCCAGTCAATTAAGATCAGAAGCCATGAGAGCCGAATCGACGTAAGCTTAAATAATAAACCGCGATAAATGAACTGCGATAAGAGAACCGCGATATGGCGAGGGATTACTGTACACATATTTATATACGTGTATATGTGTATAGATGCACAGATGCATAAACGCATATATATATATATCGTATATACAAGCATACTTATGCATATGTACGGTGATTGTTCTATCTTCATAGATGATTGCCGTGCCTCTGAGCTTCTTCGTTGTCAACGGCATTCCTGACGTTCCATCAATGACCTCTGAGATGATTATTCAGTCCCACAGCAGGTTTGCATTATTGAACCCTTTTGTTACCATATTTCTGTTGAGATGCTCTGTGTTTCTTTCAATTAATTCTAAATATAACAAAGAATTTAGTAAAATAACTCAGTTATCATTAAGCTAGGTTAGGGACATAAATTGTAACTAAGTTTGGTAGAAGATTCTAATTCAAAATTTATGAAAACAAGACATTTATGCTACAGAGCCAGAGGCAGTTTCAGCCGGGTTGGTATCGAAAAGGTTAAAGCATAGGTAACAGATGCAAGTTGTAAATTGTAGTGGATTAATTGGATCACAGAGATCATATCTCTGTGAACTGCCACATATCCCTTCAGACTCGAAATCACCTTGCAGGACCTTTCACCGAATCACCTTGTTGAGGAGGCTGTTGCATACCAGGACTGTATGCAAAGCCAGTTTTGCCCAGCATTTTTTTTTTCCATTAATTTCCAGTTCCTTCAGGTTGCCTGTTATGCAGTCTTTGTACCTTCTTTGTGGTTCGTGCTGAGAACACCTTCCAGGCCATAGCTCCTTGGAGAACAGCTCTTTTGGAATCTTTTTATCTTCCATGCACACAACATGCGCTTCCGAGTGCACGGCAGTCATCGTGGTCACGTAACCTCAACACATTACGCCATGATTCTGTTCTTGCCTCCATAAACATTAGCATCGATAGCCAAAGGCGGCTCACATGAAAAGCGTATTCAAAATCCTTTCTACTACAGCAATCCCTCGCCATATCGCGGTTCACCAATCGCGGTTTCACCTATCGCAGTTTATTATTTAAGCTTACGTCGATTCCTCTGTGGTGTTGTTTTGCATTTATAATAAAATAAATATATACAAATTATAAAAATAATAACAAAATATAGAGTACAGTACTGTTTCTTCTTCGCAGATGTTCGCCTATCGCGGGGAGTTTTGGAACGTAACAACTGCGATAGTCGAGGGATTAGAGTAGAGGCACAAGGCCTGAAATTTTAGAAGGACATAGCCGATTACATTGACCCCAGCGTTTCACCGGTACTT
>NC_068992.1:41096141-41097546 GCF_001194135.2 Octopus bimaculoides
ATAAATATATACAAATTATAAAAATAATAACAAAATATAGAGTACAGTACTGTTTCTTCTTCGCAGATGTTCGCCTATCGCGGGGAGTTTTGGAACGTAACAACTGCGATAGTCGAGGGATTAGAGTAGAGGCACAAGGCCTGAAATTTTAGAAGGACATAGCCGATTACATTGACCCCAGCGTTTCACCGGTACTTAACCCATCGACCCCGAAAGGATGAAAGGCAAAGTCGATCTCGGCGGAATTTGAACCCAGAAACCTAAAGACAGACGAAATACCGCTAAGCATTTTGTCACGCGCGCTCACGATTCTACCAGCTCAAAATATTACAGTATCATCAAATATTAAAAAAAAATCTCACTGAAATACTGAAATGTGAATTAACCTCCACTCATCCGCCTCTCACACTCTCTTTCTCATTCTGTCACTCACACACACAAACACACACAAATATACACGCACACAGGCGCAGACACATGCACAAACACTGACGCACACTCATACATATCAATGCCTACCGCTTATAATATACAGCTATAACTGTGTGTTCCGTTAATCTTTATTCTTTTATAAATATTGCCTGGCGCTGTTCATAAACAGAAAATTTGATAAGATCATTTCGATGTGGACTTGACAACCTAGGCTCTCTCAATAACACAAAAAAAAAAAGAAATAAAAGTAAATAAAATATAGCCATTACTATACATATAAAGGAAACTTGTGTTGTACCTCATACTCTCTGCACATAGAATGAAAAAAAAAACCATCACAATTTAAGTCCTTAACTCATTACGAAAGCTAAAGCTCATGGCCTCTTATAATCTCTTTGGGTAACCTTACATATAAACACGACCAAATTATGTGTGCAGACGACTGCCAGCCATGATCGAGTATGGCTTGGTAACAAGGACGATGCATTCGATAATTATTTCAGGCGCCGATGTAGTCACGAGCAGACGCAAACACAATTTTTGACCCCTTGGTCTTGACCTGCGAGAAGTCTAGGATGTGACACAAACTAGAGAATAATTTCACTCAGAGCCCGGAACAGGGCGCTCGGTATGCGTCCGGTTATTAATAAATCATAGGGCAGCAAAAAAAAACTTTTGAAATTTTATTTACCACCAGTGGTCCAGCGAAAATAAAAATTAGTCAATAGACTATATATTATTCATTTAAAATACAGAGATGCCTATAATAGGACATCTAACCCGCTAGAAAGAGCAGCAAAAAACTCTATACCACAAAAATAGGGATAATTTCGAAAGGGAATGAAAAATAAAAACATTTACCAATCTATTTTCCGTACCATGGTTTCAAGCTATTTTAGCAAAATAAAAAAATATTTTGCCAGGTCAGCTATCTTCAGCGGAATACCTAGATAGAACATATAAACGAGTCACT
>NC_068992.1:41098024-41100524 GCF_001194135.2 Octopus bimaculoides
CTTCTTCTTCTTCTTCTTCTTCTTCTTCTTCTTCTTCTTCTTCTTCTTCTTCTTCTTCTTCTTCTTATTATTATTATTATTATTATTATTATTATTATTATTATTATTATTATTATTATTATTATTCAGGTCACTGCCTACAATCGAACTCGGAATCTTGGGGTTAGTAGCCCGCGCTCTTAACCACTACGCCACTAATAATAATAATAATGATAATAATAACGTCGAAAAATACCTTAGGAATGAGAACCCAGGTTCGAAATTTCCCCCTAGACACCTGATGAAGGCTGGAGGGTATATTAGCTGAAGCGTTGTGTTAACAACAAGCAAGATGACAAATATCCATCAATTGTAAATAATGTAAATAACATATGGGACAAAGTGTATAACATTCGTTTATAAATAAGGTTTGATGATCGAGTATCTATTTTGTACCATCTATACGCCCCGTGTACAAGTTTGATGCTTACAAAACTGCCTGTAACAAGATCTTTTCGGACTGCACTGCTCTGTCTCTAAATTGCGTCCTGTTGTGAGGCTCTGGCTTGGGAGATCTATTATTCGCAGTTTAACTCTGACTCGGAGAGGTAGCACGTGAACGTCTACCAGCTATGGGTTAATTAGTATATCATGGCATTGTTCCCAGAAGAAGGACACTCTCAGACATCACAACAAACCTAGAGCAGATGAGGTCCTTCAGTTCTTTAACTGCTCATCTCACATCAAGTAACGGTACAGAGCCTGCATCTTAAAAACAACTGGGCTCGTGGCATCTGTTTCACCAGACCAAAATATACTTGAAGGGCGGATAAGTGGGATTGGCTCGGCACAAATCATGACCCCTATCGCATTAAACTCCTGCTGCTTGTCGTATTCGGTTGTTTGTTGAGCGTTTAAAAAAAGCAAACCTCTACAAAAAGGAAACCCCTACAAAAACAAATGCAGCCAAAAGATAGGAACCCTAAGGCAGATATGCTTGGATACACTTAACCAAAATCTCTCATCCCCTGCAAATTAATATATTTAAGAGTTCAAACATTTTGTCACCTTATATTTCAAGACTTCTGCACAGATTCCATCAGACTCTGGAAACTTATTGTTATTCAGCTTATTCACAGTTAAATAAATGTCATTTAGAGTTGGTTCAAATGCCATCTCTTCTATAACTGAAAGGTTTTCGATTTTTTCTATCATCCTCATATCAATGAACGATGGTCTATTCAAAAGTGCAGAAAAATGTTCTATCCAACGCTTATAAATAGAAGCAGTGTCGGTCAAAAAGCAAGTGTCCATTTGCTGTTCTCACTGGAGCTATTGAAGAAGATTTTAGGCCATATACCTCCCTAACATAAGAGTACAAACCATTGGCATCATTTCTATCAGCTGCTTCTTGCGCCCCTTTTGCTCTGTCATTCCACTATTCCTGTTTAATTTTCCTTAGATAGTCTGCACTTCCCGTTTCAGCTTTCTGTAAGCTTCGTTTGAGTTGGGGTTCAAGGACTGAGAAAGAAGTTTATTGCCTATGTTTTTTCTTAAAGTAGACCATGAATTTCTGAAAATCAGCCTTCTGGTCTTACAGGATTTAAACCCCACTGAAGAACTTGCAGCCTCAAATACTTTTGTTTTTAAATGTATGAGCTGCTCCACGTCGGACACTGGAAAGATATTTAATCACTCTATAGAGCATTTGGATGTCGGTTTGATGTCTATCACGGGATAGCCTACCTCATGGGGCAGGGAGAAGCTCATTAACCTTGGTTGGTAATCAGCCTAGGAGAAAAAAATCTCCAAACTAAAACGCGAGGCCTTGGAATTTCCCGGTTTTGTCCATCTCATGTCACACCAGCGAAAGTCTTCTTTGGCCAATAGATGGAGGTAGTGCAGTGCAAGCTAGACCCATTGAAAATCATTCATCTGCACAGGCACTACTTGTACACCAAATCTTAGTAAAAACTATTGAATTAGTTGGCAGAAACCTAAACATGCACTTGCAGCTTACACTGAAATGTGAGCTTTAAAAATAGTCCCTTGATATAGTTGCGTTCTCTGAAACTCTTCTCTCCGTTAAGGGTCGAATAAATGAACCTACTTATGGATATACTGTCTTCTGGAGAGGCCTACCTGAGGGTCAGTGTAGGGTATCTGGTGTTCGGTTTGCTCTCAAGAATTCATTGGTATCCTCCATTACAGAATTTCCAAGTGGTACATTTGAACGAACGATGTCATGCCGTATAAAACTGACAAAAGGTAGATTTCTTACCATTGTCAGTATTTATACACCAACAATGTCTCATTCTGATAAAACTGTAGGACAGTTTTGTGATGATCTAACAAATTATTGAAGAAAGTACCGATTTCTGACAAGCTGGTTATTTTGAAAGATTTCAACGCAAGAGTTGGAAATGACTACATTTCATGGCCTGTTTTAGGACGACATGGGATTGGAAAATATAATGAAAATGGAGTAGCTCTTTTGATATTTTGTACTGAGAATAATTTG
>NC_068992.1:41101844-41102470 GCF_001194135.2 Octopus bimaculoides
TGTGTGTGTGTGTGTGTGTGTGTGTGTGTGTGTGTATGTATATGTTTGTATGCATAAATATGTGTGTGTATGTGTGTTTCTATATTTATACACATGCATTCAAAAAAACTTACACATCCCCACGCTACACTAATGGAGATATATCGAATATACTTTTGTAGTCAATGACTTCTGCGGCCATTCCCGAGAGTTATACGTGTATATGTATGTAAATGTATATGTATATGTATATCTATATCTATATCTATCTATATATATATATATACATACATACGGAAAAATTTGGATAAGTACTGTTTTCACTTTGCTAAAGATTTTCTACTATTTGAAAATAATATGTATTCTTGTTTTTATACTATTCATTTGTTTCTTTATAGATTATTTTAATAGATAACTTATTTAACACTATATTATTTAGAAGTTATAGTTTCATTTCAACATAATATTAGAACTTCGATTGGAATAGTGTTGATATATTTTCGATTATTTTTGATTAATATTATTTGATTAATTATTAATCTTTATAGTTTATAATATCGTTAAAGTTTTTTTTAAATCAAAACTTTGTATATATATATAAAGTTTAACCTTTTATTCTTAATAATTTTTTCTTTCCTAATTTTTCC
>NC_068992.1:41103354-41104194 GCF_001194135.2 Octopus bimaculoides
TATATATATATATATATATATATATATATGTATGTACATATATATATGTATGTATGTATGTATGCATGCATGTATGTTTATATATATATGTATACAAATGTATGTATGTGTAAATATTCAACAGGGAATATATACCAAAACAAAATTCGTTTCAGAATGTCCGAAAGTATTTATTTCAGAATAAAGGAAAAAGAAAAAACAAAAATTAAAGGAGTATAATGGCCCTACTCCGTCACCAAGAGAAATCTTTGGAATACACGTCACACATACACACACACACACATTTACTCATGTACACATGTGTGTGTGTATGTGTATGTGTGTGAGTGCGGGTGTGTAAGTGTGTGTGTATGTATATGGACGTATCTATCTCTCTATCTGTCTCTCTCTTTCTCTCTCACTCTCTCTTTGTGTAATTCTCTCTGTCTCTCTCCCCCTCCGTACACCCTCTATACATACATATATACATACGTAGATTCATATATATATATATGTATCGAATGCTTTGCTCAAATCAACAAAGCAATGGTACAGAGCAAGATTCTGTTCAATGCACTTCTCCTGTAATTGTCTGACAGTAAAGATACAATCAGCTGTGCCCCTGGAGGAACGAAAACCACACTGAGACTCAGACACCATACTTGGAACTATAAAGGTATTTAAACGTTCTAACAAAATGCGGGCGAGCACCTTTCCAACCACAGACAAAAGGGAAATCCCACGAAAATTACCACACAGATCCTTTGGCCCCGATTTATATAAGGAGACAAGAATGGCATCAATCCAGTCTTGAGGCACTTTCTCACTTCTCCAACAGTGACAAATTAAAATATTTAAGAG
>NC_068992.1:41108555-41111305 GCF_001194135.2 Octopus bimaculoides
ATATATACATATATATATATATATATATATGTATGTATGTATGTGTTGTTCTAATGTATGTATGTATGTATGTATGTATGTGTTGTTCTAATGTGACTAGATGCACAAGTAAAAGAATAAAAGGAAGAATATATATAAATTATTTTATCATTTTCTACCTTGTCTTATTTTCCTTATATATATATTAATAGTATGACAACAAAAGAATGAATGAGAGGTCGATATTATGTAAATAGAGAAATTTATCTGTAATATAATATTTGACATTTAGTCGGTTGCCATAATATAACTCCGAGTTTCGGATGTCGGGGCGGAAAACTGCTCCGGCATCTCGTCAGTTATTAAGACAAACAAAAAAAAAATGCTTTTATTAAAGATCACTTCGAGGGAGTAAGTGGGTGTGAACCAGGTAGTTTTCCTATTCCTATGTTTTCTTTTCTTTATTGTTGGACTGGTAACAGCTGTATAGGTTATTTCTTTGCTAAATCCACTATCTTATACAGCATTATTATATACTGGAGCAACACCATTGTTTGTCTTAATAACTGACGAGATGCCGAAGCAGTTTTATTATGGCAACCGAATAATTGTCACATAATATATTACATATATATATAATAATGATAATATAAATAATATATAAATATATGCATATATCCATACATATATGTACATACCTACATATATATGTATATATACATGCATATATGGGTATAGGACATAAAAAAAAACGTTGAACACAATGAGAAACGAAAACATAAAAACGAAAACATAGAAAACGAACTTTTTTTTCGAAAAAAAAAAACAAGAACAAACAAACAAAGAAACAAGATATGCAACATAAAGAGTATACCCCTTCGTCAATTGTCCCCGTTTCATCTACTCCGCGTTTCGAAGGCAAGGACAATATTTACACATATATTTACGCATATACTTACACACACACACACACTCACACACATACATACAATATATATATATATAGGCGCAGGAGTGGCTGTGTGGTAAGTAGCTTGCTTACTAACCACATGGTTCCGGGTTCAGTCCCACTGCGTGGCACCTTGGGCAAGTGTCTTCTACTATAGCCTCGGGCCGACCAAAGCCTTGTGAGTGGACTTAGTAGACGGAAACTGAAAGAAGCCCGTCGTATATATGTATATATGTATGTGTATATGTTTGTGTGTCTGTATTTGTCCCCCCGACTTCGCTTGACAACTGTTGCTGCTGTGTTTACGTCCCCGTAACTTAGCGGTTCGGCAAAAAGAGACCGATAGAATATGTACTAGGATTACAAAGAATAAGTCCTGGGGTCGATTTGCTCGACTAAAGGCGGTGCCCCAGCATGGCAGCAGTCAAATGACTGAAACAAGTAAAAGAGTAAAGAGTAAATAGTATATATATATATATTGTATTGGAGAAATAGGGAATGATTTTGCCGTTAATTTAATGACGTTAGTCATTTAATCTTTAAATTTCAGTAGAAATGTTTATCAGAAACGATGAATGGTGAAGTACTTCGTGCTTGCATTTAGCCTACTAAATACACAAAACAGATCTAAAATGGAACATATTCCAGCCGTGACCATCACATGTCCTTTATACACACACTCTTATACACAGATTCAATCATACATGCACATGTACATATATATCTCCAAGACCATAAGTTTTGTGTGTGTGTATATATATATATATATATATATATATATATATATATATATGAGAGTATGTCTGTGAGTGTGCATGTGAGTGGTGTGTATGTGTGTGTGAGTGAGTCTGTGTTTGTGTCTCTGTGTGTGAGTGTGTGTGTGAGTGTGTGTTTATGTCTGTGCACGTGTAAGTAGTGTGTGTGTGTTTACATGTGTGTGTATGTGAGTGGTGCGTGTGTGTTTACGTGTGTGTGTGTGCATGTGTGTGTGTGTGTGTGTGTGTGTGTGTGTGTGTGTGTGTGTGTGGTGTCTATATGAGTGTGTTTGTATACATATATACATATGGTGTGTAGTCAAGAGAGCGGTCAATCCACACGCCCCTTACACCATAACCATAAGCATGTCTAAAATTCATGAAAGTCGTCCGATTTCGGCGTCTCAACGCTTCTCGATCCCGTATTGAAGGCCCACTGAATAATATTTGAAACAATTTGTCTTCAAATACAGCTTTCCTCTGATGAGCAATGGCTTTTTCTAAAGTCATATAAATGACTTCAAGAAACTGATGCACCATACACACGCATAAATATCTCTGAATAATAACAGGTAAAGTTTTCTGCTTAAAATTATTTGTTTAAAAGTGGCCTTATACACGCTTTTCACTCCTTGTACGCGCATTTGATGTGCCATAACAGACACACGCACACAGACACACACACACAGACGAGTGCGCGCACACACACACGCTCATACACAATACACACAAATACACACACAAACGTAGGCATGCACTCACATTTATGTAAAGCTAACCAATTCTCCATAGAGACTCTCGTTATCACAAGAAAGCATATGATGAATATAACTATATAGATTCATGTTTAAAACTATGGTTTTCAAAGATATAAACGTGACATATTTCATAATGTGTGTGTGTGTGTGTGTGTGTGTGTGTGTGCGTGAGTGTGTGTGTGTGTGTGTATGTCTGTGGACTTTTCCTTTTGATTATGTGTGATGTGTGGGTGGACTGACTGATATTTCTAGAAAGTCAAGCAAAGGAATAAAAGAATCTGTTTTTCAAATAAATAATTAATATTGTGT
>NC_068992.1:41111633-41121058 GCF_001194135.2 Octopus bimaculoides
TATATATATATATATATATGTATATATACATAAACATACATATGTATGTATGTATCTATGTATGTATACACACGCACATGTTTTGATATGGGCGTGTGTGACTATTAAAAGAGTATAATTGAATGACATAGATCTACATTTGTTAACCTATATCTTGTCGCCTGATAACGTTTCTAATTGACAACGCATCTTTCAATGCAGTATGTAGTCTTAAACGACGACATAAATTAGTTGCTGACCAATTTCAGGAACCTGACGCTCTGTGGCAATGAACTTTCTTTCATCTTGTGATTAAGTGTCTCGCCCTTCTGTTTTACCTGGCAGTTACAGATTACCACCTTTATAGAAGTTTACAAAATTATTTGTCTGGATTAAGACTTACTTCAAGGGCAGAAATTGAAAATGAATCTATTTCCTTCTGCACGTGTAAGCTTAAGAAATTTTATGAACGCGGCATTAAAAAGTTCATTGACAGATGGAAGGAGATCACAGAAAAAAATGGTGACTATATTCATGATTTTTTTTTTATTGTTTTGAACCTTAAAAAAACCTACAGAACTTTCGTTACTACCCGATATATTAATACGTATGGCTAACACAAAGTACAACAACAAAGTACATGCTCTAATGGGGATCGTACGTGGGAACTACACGCCAGGATTTCCTTCGATCGGTGCTTTTATTGTTCGTTTGGAGAATCGTTGTATATTATGATTTGGAAAAAAAAAATAGAAGGTGTGTATTTAAGTGGTTTCATCCGACGGTGAGGGGTAGACATTTTCCATGAATATTTTATTTCTTAATATTTTCTGATGATAACTGAAAAATAATCGATGGTTCTATTGACCGTTATTTTAGGTATGAGGGAGGAGATTGCGCTTAATCATAGGCAGGCGGCAGCATGCCTCACGTCATGAAACGCTTGATCTTTTAAAAAAGTGTTGTTGTATAAGCAACAGAAACTTAATTAATGTGCGTAGCAGCAATTAGTAGTCAGTTTTAATTAAGACTGGCGGATTCGGGGCTCAGGGACGGTAAGAGAAATGGATTAGAAAGAGTATAATAATGATAAGTGTAAATATAAACAAATACAAATATATCTATAAATATTAAGCTCTGATGGTAAATAAACAATAAAATTGTATGGTGATTAATATAACGTTCAAACATGAAAGAAAGAAAGTTACTAATAAAAGAATATGTGGGATTGGAGGCGTGGGAAAATGGAGATGACTAAATGTGAATCTATAAATGCATATATAAATATGAATATAAACAAAAGGTTTATGTGATGGTGACTATGATGATGATGATGATGATGATGATAATTATTATTATTATAACAACAACAACGACGACGACGACAACGACGATACTACTACTACTACTACTACTACTACTACTACTAATATCGTAAAGCATACGATATGATACCACACTCCTGCATAATAAAAACAATGGAAATGTATGGAATAGCAGAGAATATGAGAAACCTTATATGGAATAGCATGAAATGCTGGAGAACGGAATTGACAGCAGAGAAGCAAGTATTTGGTGAGGTGAAAATCAAATTAGGAATCTTCCAGGGGGACCGTGTCCCCCCCACTGATATTCGTGCTGGGAATGATCCGCTTGAGTGAAATACTACAGAAAACAAAGTTGGGGTATGATCTGGGAATAGGCAAGGGAAAACTAAACCACTTGCTATTCATGGACGACCTGAAGCTATTCACAAAACCTGAGGCAGAACTGGACAGCCTAGTCCAGTCTGTGCGGATTTTCTCCAATGATATCAAGATGGAGTTTGGACTCTCAAAATGTGCTACGATGGTGATGAGTCGAGGAAAGCGTTTCAGAATAGAAGGCATATGGTTGCCAAGTGGTGAAACGATGAAGATAGTTCAACCTCAATCCAGTTACAAATACCTGGGAATATTTGATCCAGATGGAATCAAACACCACGATATAAAGGAAAAGACAAAAAGAGAGCACCTGCGGCGGGTGAGAAAAATATTGGCTTCAAAGCTGAATGCCAGAAGCATAATTTCGGCAATGAACTCACGCGCAGTCACAGTAGTTAGGGATGGAGCTGGAATCCTGAAGTGGACAGGAGAGGAGCTAAAGAAGATGGACAGGAAGTCAAGAAAGCTCCTAACGATACTTGGAGCCCATTATCCACGTGCGGACACTGATCGTCTATACATGAAGAGAGCAAATAAAGGAAGGGAAAGACTGCGTGCGAATCGAACTCGAGAGCTTAATGAGATACCTAACCCAAAGTAAAGAAACTTTGCTAGTGTCAGTTAGAAACGAGGGAGTATTGAGAGCAGAGAGAAAAGGAAAAAGCAAAGGAAGAAGTGCCAAAAGGAGATGAAAAAGAATTACGCAAGGGACTACACAATCAATTCCATTCAGCCACAACAGAAGTTGCTGGATAAAATAAGTGGAATTGGCTGATGAGAGGAACCCTAAAAAAACAAAAGAGACCGAGAGCACTATAATAGCAGCGCAAGACCAAGCTTTGGCCAAGAACTGGAGGGTCAACTTTAGGAATGTACCGCATCTGCAATAGAATGGATGAAACCATTGCCCATATCACAAACGAATGCCCTAGACTTGCCCAAAAACCACTACAAGTTGTGGCGACACCGATCAGGTAGCACCAGTGCTACATTGGAAACTGTGCGGAAAATGGGGCTAGAGAGAGGCACGACGTGGTATGAGGACAAGCCGTAGAGAGTGGCGGTGTCGGAGACTAGCAATATCCTCTGGGAATTCTCAATCCAAACAAATCAGGTGCTAGAGCATAATAAACCGGACAGGATGCACCGCATATGCTCTATAGTTGATGTTGCATACCCCTTTGACACACGAATATTCAAGAAGGAAGGCAAAAAGATTGATAACTACAACTCTCTCAAGTACGAAATAGCCCGGCTATGGAAAATGAAAAAGGTAAGATGGTGCTAATTGTTGTTGAGTACTTGAAAACTGCATCAGAAGGCATCAAGAGGAATATAAAGGAAATTGGAATAGAGTGCCCAGTAGAACTGTTACAAAAGGTTTGCTTCCTTGGCACGGCCAGAATAATCAGGAAAGTATTAGACAGGTGAAAAGAACGGATAGCATGTCACCGTTAGCTGCAGGTAGCAAGCCAGCTATGCATGCAAGGCTCCAGGAGCTCCATCAAAACCTGTGATCAATAATAATAATAATAATAATAATAATAATAATAATAATAATAATAATAATAATAATAATAATCATAATAAGGGGCTGATTACTACCTAGCTCAGATACCAGGGCTGATTACTACCTAGCTCAGATACCAGGGCTGATTACTACCTAGCTCAGATACCAGGAAACCCCAAAATGGCTGAAGTTCAAAAGATAGTGCTTATGGGAACTGCCCATATCCTACGTAAAATACTGTCTATGTGATCTCAAATTTTAAAACAAACACATAATTTTCTTATGGTTTCTTAAACATTCACTAGAACAAAACTGGACAAATCCAAATATATGGTACCCTAGGCATAACACCTACATGAACTTCTAACTTGTTGTCTCTTGAGGTCTCTGGGTCAGACTTGGATCCAACTTGTACAAATGCAAAACAAAAGTCAAACAAAATAATAATAATAATGATAATAATAATACAGTAACCGTAAGAACATCACAGGAAACCACAGCACATACCCAAGGCACACAGAGCTGCGCTCGGCAGTGAAGTGAAAGCACGTTATAAAAATAAAACTACTGAACAATAATAATAATAATAATAATAATAATAATAATAATAATAATAATAATAATAATAATAATAATCCTTTCTACTATAGGCGCAAGGCCTGAAATTTGGTGGGAGGGGGCCAGTCGATTAGATGGACACCAGTACTTTCGACCCCGAAACGATGAAAGGCAAAGTCGACCTCGGAACATAGCAACGGGCGAAATATAACAACAACAATAATAATACCATGCTGTGGCTTTCATGGCTTTTAATCTTAATTGATTGGAGGTGCTATCATGTACATTGATTTGTCTCGGTATAAAAGATGGGCTATAGCAAATATTCTGCTCAATACCACAAACTTGCTTGTCAGTAGCATGACCTTAACCAGTTAAGCATGGCCCTTTGACCATGAGCAGGAGTAATGGGAGAGCATAATAGGTATGTTTTGAGAGAGATTCTTTGGGGTTTGAATTATTCATCCCTGAAAACATGGGTGTTCATCATCCTTAAATCTTATTCAGGGACATTTGGAGCGGGTTGGGTTACTTGAACTGAAGAAAATTCTAACTGGACCCCACTTGCACGCTCATGCGCTGTTTGTCTTGATATGAGATAAATGTGTCGGGTACATATAGTTGTGATGCATGTGTCTGGTGGACCCTAATCTGAAGGGTTGTCATGATAGGTATATTGGGCTTCCTCTATTTGTACACTAGTGTCACTTTAATGACATGCGCTGCTCTCTCGGTCAATAATAATAATAATAATAATAATAATAATAATAATAATAATAATAATAATAATAATAATTAATAATAATAATAATGATAATAACGATGATTTCATTTATTTACCACAAGAGCGAAGGATGAGGACAATAATAATATTTCCGAACTTACGTATATATAAATACACACGTGCACACGCGCGCGCACACACACACACACACACACACACAAACACACACACACACACAGAGTAACCACTCATTTAAGATTGCTGAGTGTACATTTAGGTGAAATTGTAAAATCAACCAGCATTTTCTTTGACCCGAATAGTTGAGTCTGCTATGCGCCGTGAAGGAAAAATTATTATTGTTGTTTTTGTTGTTGTCATCATCATCATCATTATTATTATTATTATTATTATTATTATTATTATCATTATTATTATTATTATTATTATTATTATTATTATTATTATTGTTATTATTATTATTATTATTGTTATTATTATTATTGTTACTATTGTTATTATTATTATTATTATTATTATTATTATTATTATTATTATTATTATTATTATTATTATTATTATTATTATTAATATTGTTATTATTGTTACTATTATTATTATTATTATTATTATTATTATTATTATTATTATCATTATTATTATTATTATTATTATCATTATTATTATTATTTTTATTATTATTATTATTATTATTATTATTGTTACTATTGTTATTGTTATTATTATTATTATTATTATTATTATTATTATTATTATTATTATTACCATTATTATTATTATTATTATTATTATTATTATTATTATTATTATTATTATTATTATTATTATTATTATTATTATTGCCTTTACA
Organism: Octopus bimaculoides; assembly: GCF_001194135.2. Lineage (NCBI taxonomy): Eukaryota > Metazoa > Mollusca > Cephalopoda > Octopoda > Octopodidae > Octopus > Octopus bimaculoides. Next base: position 41,116,976 of record NC_068992.1, read on the forward strand.
CAGCTTCTAACGCTGGAGATGTACTACAGTGTCAGCTGTTCACAACCAGTGAACTAAGGTAACACCTCTTATTTTTCGAGCACCATCCGGCGTATTCGAGTGGTTCCAAGCAGTGCTGTTTTCTGCTAGTGCTCAACCCTTATTGCAGCTCTTATTTCTTCCATCTACGTCTCAAGATTTTTGCTCACTGTTCCCAGGGCTCCGACAATGATTGGTACTACTACCACCTTTTTCAACGACCACAATAGCTCAACCTCCCAAGCTAACCTGTCTTATCTATCAATTTTTCTTTCTTCCTTATATGTCAGCTGGGCATGCTTTATCTATGATCCAACATCGTTTGCTTTCTTTCTCAATTAACACTAGACTGGCTTCCTATTCTCTATCTCTTGGTCGCACTGAATCATAAAATCCCACAGGATCTTTGCATTATCATTTTCGACCATGCCTTTAGGTTTGTGGTCGTACCAATTTTTTGCTCTGTCAAGTCCATACTTGCTGCAAAGTGTCCAATGGACAAGCCTGGTTATGTTGTCGTGGCGTCTCTTATATTCCTTCTGGGCTAGTGGCGTACATAGGCTGTTAATATGCCATAGGGTTTTACCGCTTTGTCCACAGATTCTGCACTTATTACTTTCTGATATTAACAACAACAACAACAACAACAACAACAACAGCAACAACAACAACAATAATATGTGATGAAAACGCACAGCTTATTTTGCTGGGTATGATGGAAAGTGTCAGTTGTCCACAGCCAGCAGACTAAGGTGACACTTGTTTACTGGTCATGCTTCAAGAACTCTGCAAAGAATTCTTGCAGTTCCAAGCAATGCTGACTTTTGTAGGTGTTCTACCTTCACACTTGCACCAATCTTTTTCAGCCAATTTCTATTGGCATCACGTCTCTCCTCGTTGACCCCAACGTTCGTATTTCTCACTTCAAATCATCATAGTTGTTTATTTTTTCTTCTTCTTTCACATTGATTCTGTTGTCTATTATTATTATTATTATTATTATTATTATTATTATTATTATTATTATTATGGATTTTCTCAGGATCGGTCTTACTCCTGGTACGAATTATGTGGATAGCAGGTTACCACCTGGCTATTTCCAACAAGCCTATTGATCGACTACACTCTGTCACATCACTGTATACGTATGTATATACATACATACATACATACATACATACCCTTAGGTATCCACAAGTTTTCAGCAGTATTTCAAGTGCTTAGAACCCACCTGATAATCCTTGCTGTCTCTAAGAGACTAACTTTCTGTAGGATCTCTAGTGGACATTCTATTCCAATCTCCTCCAGCCACTTGTCTATATCTTTGCTTACTAATCCCAATGCACCAATTATTAAAGGCATGACCTTTGCTGTTCGCATGCTCCAAATTCTTCCTGTTTCGAATTTTAAGGGATTGTACTTTTTGGTTTTTCTTCCTCTTTCTGTACGATCCTGGAATCAAATGGGCATGATAAGTCTATTAGTAAGCAATGTAGCTTTCTTTCCGTTATCTACAAGCGTTATATCTGGTCTATTCTTTTCTAATTTCTTGTTCGTTTGAATAGGAAAGTCCCACAGAATCTTACGCTTCTCCGACTCTAATACTCTTTCAACTCGATGATTGTACCATGTGTTTCCAGCTTCAAATCCCCCATTTCCGGCTCAGTTTCCAGTGTATAACTTTTACAACCTGATCATGCCTCCATTTCTTATATCCTTCCTGTGCCAACTTGGAGTATTCTTCCACAATGTGTGCCACTGTCTCGTTCCAAGTTCCACAGACTCTACATTTTTCTGACACATTCTCTCAACATATATTTTCCCTCAAGTTTGTTTTTATTGCTAGATCTTGGGCTGCTACTATTAGGCGCTCTGTTTCTTTTTTTAATTGCCCGATTTTTTTTTTTACTAAACCCAGAATTTTGTTCCACATACGTCTTCAGCGTCTCTCCAAAATTGTCCATGCAGAAGTTTCTTTTTGATCTGTCTGATGTACTCTCTTTGTATTTCATTCTTGTCCTTTTTTCCTATTACGCGTTTCATCACCTGTTCTTTTTTAACTACCTTTAGGAGTTTTTCTATGCTGCTTTATAAATACTCTACTAGACTTTTTCATCCTTTTCGTGTTATTAAGCCTCTTCCACCCTGATCTCTCCCCAAGTACAACCGGTTGATATCAGCTTTCGGATGGTGGGCCCCATACATCGTCAACGACTTCCTAGTTTTTCTGTCAAGTTCTTTTATATCTTTTCTGGTTCAGTCTATAATTTCAATTCCTTATCTGATTAAGGTCACTGCTCTTGAATTTATTGCTTCAATAAGATTTTTTGGAATTCAACTTTGACTGTAATAAATTTCTGACTTTCCTTGTGTATTTCCTGCAGGTAATTTGTTTATTATGGACAAGAACTGGAGGAAGGTGATGAGCAGGGTAGCCAATCTCACCCAGAAATGAGCAGAGAAGAATCTGTCCCTGAAGGGTCGGGTGGAGGTGGCGAATGCATACATCACTTCCGTTACTGGGCATGCCGTGGCTAATGATGCATTGGGGCTACGACATCTCCAGCGTTTCCTTAACTATGAGCAGATGTGGTCACCGTTCGTAAAAAGGGTCTTTCTGCAGCTTGTCTCATTGATGGAGCTACAGCCCTGGGTCAAGCGTAGACAAAGAAAGAGCCGCCTGGCACTTGGAGTGTCGGTTAGCGCTCACAGCCTTCTGGCAGTCGAGCAACGTGGTCGGTGAAGTTCCACCATGGAGTTCTATAGAGGATTAGTGGAGAGAAAGAGCAATGACGTACTCGAGGAAAATTTGGACGTCGTGAGGGATCGACTAACTTGTCTTTTCCGGAGGGTTTTCGGGGTCAGGGCCTATGGGCAACTTCCAGAAATCCCTGGCCTGGCGGTGCTACCGGGGAGCTCTGCCGGTTCGAGACAAGCTCTAAAGACACGGAAGTGCTGTCAGACGAACCTGTCCGAGGTGTGCGCAAGGCGATGAAACCGTCCTGCATGCACTCGTGCACTCCTGCATGAAAGTCACTATAGTTACCAGGCAGAGGAAAACTGCCTTTACCTCCCGGCCAAAAGAAGGCAGTGGGGCGATCCTCGTAATGGACTCCGCCGATAACCGGATTCATCCTACACGTGCCAACAGCTGTTCGACAAAGCTCCACAGGTCTGTAATGCACGGACACTAGACGAGTGCATGCAGGACGGTTTCATCGCCCTGCGCACACCTCGGACAGGTCTGTCTGACAGCACTTGGTGGTGTGGTGTACGAGGTTGAAAGGACTGAAGACAGACACTTCCTTCTTCGGCCGAACCCTCTTCTACTTTTCAAGTTCCATTTGAAAAGGAAATTGAGGGTAGGGAAAAAGGTACTGCCCCTTCCCCAGTAAGTTTGTTGAAAGGTGGATGAATGTTGCGAAAATGGCTCGTGTGATTGGGCCTACTCTGAATATTCGTCTGTAAGCCGGAGCGTTTGAGAGGAAGAAGGCTGCCTACCTGGCGCGCCTTTGTCAGTCGGGGTGACCAGGATGTGTGGGGTGTCCATGTTGGGGAATTTTGTTCCTTAATTGTATTTTTTTTATTGTTTACACGTTTTCTGTTTTAAACTCCATTTGTCCCTTGTTTTGTGTTGTCCCTATATGTTTTTGTGTTCAGCCCTTGTGGCCAATGAAGAAAGGATTATCATCATCATTATTATTATCATTCTTCTTTTTCTTCTTCTTCTTCTTCTTCTTCTTCTTCTTCTTCTTCTTCTTCTTCTTCTTCTTCTTCTTCTTCTTCTTCTACTGTTGTTGTTGTTATTATTGTTATTATTGTTATTATTATTATTATTATTATTATTATTATTATTGTTGTTGTTGTTGTTGTTGTGGTTATTATTATTGCTATTATTATCATTATTATTATTATTATTATTATTATTATTATTATTATTATTATTATTATTATTATTATTATTATTATTATTATTATGTTTCCTTAATTGTGTTTCATTTCTTTCACGATAAACACATAACACCGTGTTGCTGTGAATTCTCTTCGCCACTAGATAAATGTGAA
>NC_068992.1:41123229-41123595 GCF_001194135.2 Octopus bimaculoides
TATATATATGTGTATGTATATAAGTTGTGTAAAGCATTCCCTTTGCCAAGTAAAATGGTGAACTGACAGAATCAATAACGTGTTAGATATTATATGCATGTATATATTCCTTCTATAACTATACAGACATACATAACGTTGCTCTCAAGGAAATCCACCATGACACAGAATGGGACGTGGCTGGACCTTTGAATTAACATACAACTTATTTTTAGCAGCCGAGTGGATTGGAGCAAAAATTCATGAGCCGAATATCTTACGCACTATACATACATACATACACACACACATACATACATACATACATACATACATACATACATACATATATATATATATATATATATATATATATATATATATATA
>NC_068992.1:41123782-41129685 GCF_001194135.2 Octopus bimaculoides
TGTGTGTATAAGTATGTATGTGTGTATAAGTATGTATGTGTGTGTGTGTGTGTGTGTGTATACATATACATATATATATATATATATATATATACATACATTTATGTATATATATATATATATATACATAAATGTATGTATATGAATGCATAAATGTGTGCATAAATTTACACATGCGGCATACACACGCGCACAAACAAGCGCGCGCCCACACACACACATGCACACATGGATTATATCAAAAAGTTGTTTAGTTTTAAGTGAACTCTGACCCCATAGAGTTGTTGCGTTGTCAATAGTTTTACAACTGTGACAATCCTACTTGAAAGATAACGTGGTGCCATTTTGAAAACAATTCTACTTGACAGAAAATCCTACTTGAGAGATAACAAGGTGCGATCTTGCTGGTTTTTAGCAAATCAAGATACATCGCGAAGTTTTTGTTAACACGCAAAAAAAAAAAAAGGATATATTCGAGCACTCTTTTCACTTAAGTAATCCACTCTGAATTAATAAGAAACATTTTGACCTTCATATTAGTATACCATGAGTGAGTGGTGGTGTGGTGGTGGTGGGGGTAGGTGACTGGATGAAGATTTGCAGCTGTAGCACATCTATTCTACTTGCAATGTTTTCTTCTATTCCAAAAAATGCACGTGTCAGAAGCACGGTTAAATAATCCCTCGTCCAAAAATCAATATCGATGATTACCCATTGATGAATTTCTTTGAACAGGAAATGAAACTGTTTTATGGTTTTTCAGAGAAAAGTGCATGTCTATGCAGTTCTATAAATACACACACACATGCACACACGCACGCACACACACATACACACACACACGTACGTATGCACACGCACGCGTGAACATAGACATACATACACACACACGCACACACACAGACATATATATACACACGAACGTACGCACACATTTAAATTCAAGTATTACAAAATATGACTGTGGCTTAAATATAAACATAAACATATTCAGCGCTAAGGATGTTCGGCAATAAAAGGGACAGAATCTCCTGAATATCTGTTTTTATTGGTTGTTTGAACATTGACCAAGGATACGTACCTGGTTTACTTCTTAAATAAAGGCATAGTTATGTGATATAAAATCAGTCATAACTTAGGCTAGCACCGTAGTAGATAGGCTAATTTTCCTATTTGAACATTTGGAAGTTTGTCATTAAAAAAACTATCGATTTTATGTATAGCAAAACGTAAATCGGAAGAACTGAAATAATTAAAGCTACAGAAAGCTTCACTGTGTTTTAAATAAGAATGTAAATGCATTCTTTCAATGTTATTGATGTTTTGTAATGTTTAAATAAATTTCGGTTCTTCAAAATTACTCTGTGTTCTGCATAAAGCACACACACAGTAAGACACACGCACACATATAATTTAATATACTGAGGATTTAAATTCGAGCTACTATTAGTTTCATGCTGGTAAAACACACAATTCAGAAAAAGCTTGAACTGCGTTCGATGTATTTTCAGTCAATCTTCCAGATTCAAATATGGTCTTTGTAAAAATAAGAAAAAACTCTAGTCTTTGAGATAAAACGAGAAGCGACGAAGTGACGGTAAAATAAAAAGTAATTAGGATTTGCGTTCCTTTAAGTTCGGATGAGAATTACATTTGTTAGCGTCAATTAACTCAACAGAGATAAGGTCAAAATTTGTGATACTACAAGCTTAATCCGGACAAGATATAGTTTCCAGTTCAATAAATGAAACTTGTCCAGATGCTTATATCTAACAAAAATTTCACATCTAGAACTTAGACAGAAAGTAAAGTTCTAAGATCTTTATGTATGTATGTATGTATGTATGTATGTATGTATGTCCTATTTTTTTTAATTATTATAAATCTTCCACTGAGGAGGGAGCCTGTTTCCAACAAAGAGACAAGGCTCCATCTTTGGGATGTAGTTAACACAGACAAATTCACATTTGGAGTTTGAGAAAAACCTTGCATTATGTATGTATGTATGTATGTATGTATGTATGTATGTATGTATTTATGTATGTACTTATGTATGTATGTATCTCTCTCTCTCTCTCTTCCTCTGTTTCTCTGTCTGTGTGCGTCTCTCTCTCTCTCTCTCTCTCTCTCTCTATATATATATATATATATATATATATATGTATAAACATGCATATATATATATATATATATATATATACATGCATACACACACATATATATATACATACAGTCACAAAGGCACACACGCGCGCACACACATACAACCACCAAACCACACGTATATACAGAAAGGTATATATATTTCTTCATTGCCCACGGTGGGGCTAGAGATAAAGGAGACAAACAAGGACAGACAAAGGGATTAAGTCGATTACATCGACCCCAGTGCGTAGCGGGTACTTATTTAATCGACCCCGAAAGGGAAAGGCAAAGCCAACCTCAACAGAATTTGAACTCAGAATGTAACGACAGACGAAATACCGCTAAGCATTTCGCCCGGCGTGCTAATGATTCTGCCAGCTCGCCGCCCTAGGTATATATACATAAAGGTATATATACGCGCGTGTGTGTTTGTGTATGTAAATATACACGTTTATCTTTCCATGTTTGTATACGAATCCTCACATATAAAGTTATTTCACTTTCAATGTAAGTATATCTTGTGTCAATGAATTATCCGTAGATATTCATACGAGTGAAAGTTAGTCGTTCTATTTGATAAATTGATAAGCCATGTCAGAGCTGTTTTATTTCCACAGTTTTATAACAAACATACTTGTATCCTTTCCCTTCTCTCTCTACCATCCAATCTGTCAGATATATTATGATATGGCTGACAGATTAGAAAGAAAAAAACATGGTAGCTGTGATATTCCGTTCCTAAAATGTTTGATAGAACGTCAAAAAACACCGTAACAATAATCAAACAAAACGGAAAATAACTAAACTCAAGATGGAACATTTTACAATTTTAGTACGAAGGAATACTGGGGCAACGCAGGAGAACGGTGGGAGAAAACTGGCTGTTTATTGGCTACCGTATTTCATCTTCTCTGTATATTATAAACGAAATATTTTCGTTTGAAAGATTAGAAACGAGCAAGAATAATGTCAGTTGTAACTATGAAATCCTTTTTGACAGTGGTCTGATAAAATAATATTTTTCCCATACCTTATCAGAATCGATACAAAAATCTCCGGGAAATGACTGCAGATGGCGCCAGTATGTCACAACATCTCAAGTCTATATAAAAAGTGACACACACACAGACATTTATACACATACAGGCGCATAGTGATGCACATATCTACACACACAAGCACACGTACACACATACACATACAAAAGACACACACACATTTGTACTCACATACACTCGTGTCGATATATGCATGTATATATGTATCTTTGTACGTTTGTGTGAGTGTATATATATATATATATATATATATATATATATATATATATATATATATACACACGCACACTCACATTTGCATAGTATAAGTGAATGGGTGGGTTCGCACGCGTGTCAGTTCATATATTTAGGTAAGCACACACACACACACACACACACACACACACACATTGTTGTATTTCGGGATGGTTGTTTGTTTGTTTTTGCCAAATAAACACACGCACTATATATTTTTTTCTTTTCTTCACTCCTTTATCACTGTTCTTATTTTATTATTTTAACTCCCGTCCATTGTCCGGAAATCTTTCGTCACACATCTGTGACCTCTTCAGCAACACTTTTCGTTTTCGTGTGTCTTCTTGCCCCACTGACTCCATCCTGTTCTTCAAAGACGTGTGCAAGCGCACATAAGGACACGGGCAAAATGCTTACAGGCATTTCGTCTATCTTGATGCTCTGAGTTCAAATGCCGCCGGGGTCGTCTTTTCCTCTCATCATTTCGGGGTCGATAAATTAAGCATCAGTTACGCACTGCGGTCGATGTAATCGACTTAACCTTTCCCCCAAAATTTCAGGCCTTGTTTCTAAAGTAGAAAGGAATATTATTATACTTGTTCAGCAGCTGGTAATCTCAGGCAAATTTCTACAGCTGTACTTTCTACATTTCCGTATTACTTTGGTGTGTGCAGCATTACGCGTTCTTTGTTGTTGCTGGGGGAGTGCAAACTCTTACCGCTATTGTACTGCATCAGTTTGATTCTTTTATTTATGAGGTTTGGTGCAATCTTTTATTGTATTAGTGTTTGCATTGTGTGTTGTGCGTGTAATATGGTGGGTACATAACCTGCTGGTGGCAGTTTATTTCATTGGATATTTGCTGTATAGAATGTGTCTTGTGTTTGCGGATTGTTTTGTTTAGGTTGTATTATTGAATTAATTCTTCTTCTTCTTCTTCTTCTTCTTCTTCTTCTTCTTCTTCTTCTTCTTCTTCTTCTTCTTCTTCTTCTTCTTCTTCTTATCATTGTTGTTGTTGTTGTTGTTGTTGTTAAGGCGATGAGGTGGCAAAATCATTGGCACACCGGGTGAAATGCTTAGCGGTATTTCGTCCTTTCAGGGTCGATAATTTAAGTACCAGTCAAGTATTGGAGTCGATGTGATCGATTGTCCCCATCCCCACAAAAATACAGGCCTTGTGCCAATAGCAGAACTTATTATTATTATTATTATTATTATTATTATTATTATTATTATTATTATTATTTTCATTATCATCTTCTCTCAATTCTGTTCCCATTTCTTGCCGAGTGTCTTCCTAACGCTTAAGGCAGAGAAATGCACTGTATATATTGATAGGTCATTAAAATAAACACGAAATTTTCAAAGTTATGAGATAGAGAAAAAGGGAAGGAAGATAGAGAGAAAATATAAAAAAGGAAAAGGAAAAAAGCAAACAAAGAAAGCTGGAGAAAGGAAAGAAAATTCACAACATTGCTCTTCTCAATACGTGTGACGTATCAATTAAGACAATCTTTTACACTTCCTGCATGGATGGTAAACTAGGGATTATTCTTAAATAATTTTCAGTTCCTTTTTTGATCATTCCAAGTGCCCATACAATCACTGGTATTGTAATCGTCTTGAGATTCTACATCTTTCCGATTTTGATGCGCAAATTTTTATATTTTCTGAGCTTATCAAATTCTTTTGCCGAGATATTATGGTCACCGGCTGTGCTCATGTCAATCAATAAACAGACTTTATTGCTTTGGTCTTTCACAACAATATCCGGTTTGTTTTTCTTTGATGGTCCGGTTCTGTACATACAGGGAAGTCCCAAAGAATCGTTACATTTTCTCCTTCAGTTACAACCTCAGGATGGTGCTTGTGCCATTTATCAGCAGTTTTGATTTTATGACTGTGTCAACATCTAACTCCACTGAATGTAAGGTCTTCAGTTTCCCTTTCTGGAAAGCAGCCTTGGAACATTTATCAAGACCAGATTCTATCCCAGTGTCATTACTGAATGCATTCACAGTACGTTGTTGTCCTTCAAACTCATTATCGTCTTTGCTTGAGAGTTTTAAATCATCCATATAAAACAGATGACTTATTTTCTTGTCGACAATTTTATATCGATATCTTGTTCTGTTAAGTTCACTTGTAAGGGAGAAGAGGGCTATGCAGAAAATTATTATTATTATTATTATTGTTATTATTATTATTATTATTATTATTATTATTATTGTTCAGTAATTATATTTTTATAACGTGCTTTTACTTCACTACCGAACGCAGCTCTGTGTGCCTTGGGTATGTGATGTGGTTTGCTGTGATGCTCTTATAGTTACTGTACTGAAAGTGTTTTGCGTTGGGTGTGTGCAGTGCCCAGTAGTACAATTTTCTGTATGTTATATATATTTGTAAGTCCAGGTGTTTTATTATTATTATTATTATTGTTCAGTAGTTTTATTTTTATAACGT
>NC_068992.1:41130120-41132174 GCF_001194135.2 Octopus bimaculoides
GAGCAGTGCATGCCATCAAAATGATACTGGGGTAAAATATACGAAGCCCAATATACCCATCATTACTACCCGTCTGATAAGGGTACACCAGGCGCATGCATCACAACCATATGTGCGTGACATGATGATCTCATATCAAGATAAACAGTGTATGACCTCGCAGGTGGGGCCCAGTTAGAATTTTCTTCAGGTCGAGTAGCCCATCCCGCTCAAAAGGTCCCTGAATAAGGTTTGTTTTAGGATGTTGAGCAAAACACCCATGTTTCCAAAGGTGAATTATTCAAACCCCAAAGAAGTCCTCTCTATGATGCTCCCCCACTACTTCTGGTCGTGATCAGAGATGCACATATCGTCAGCCACATGTATACATATATATGCGTATACATATATATATACACAAACATACACCTATAGATGTATATGAGTATGTATGTTTGTGTGAGGATGTGTATATATATGATATAGAAGATAATATAATGTAATATAATATAATATATATGTATATACATATATATACATATGTATATGTATATATATATGTATATATATATATACATATATATGCGTGTGTGTGTGTGTGTGTGTGTGTGTGTGTGTGCGTGTGTGTGTGTGTGTGAGTGTGTTTGTCTGTGTGTACAGTAACAGTTTAGAAAAAAGACCATTGGTTTCATATCTAGCATGAACTAGACATTTCTTCAGTTTTTCTAAACGGTAACTGTTCCCTGCAAAGAATGTTTTTTTTTTTAGCACAAGAACGCCGGTGATAGTTAAAATGATATTCCTCTTAAAAAATTATGGACGGGCGAGTTGTCTTCCTTCGCTTGATAGTTAGGTTTTCCAATTCTGAAGTAAAAATGTCCCAAAATATGTACAACTCCCCACAGCTTCCGTCCTGGAATTAAGGTAGCCTCCTGGCTCATATGAGTTCATAAAGATTGTACATTTTTCTGCCACACCCAATTTACATAGTCTTGTTCTATTGCGATAGGGTCCACAAGTTTCTACTAATTTCCACCTGATGTTAAAGGGTGTATGATCGTCCTTCACGTGCCATACGTATGCTGCGAGTGTCGTGGTGTTGCGTCTCTCCGGGACCCTGAAAGAAGATCTGTGGTTGTTCAGGCGAATTTTAAATTTGGATTCACAAGATCCGACATAAATTTTAGTTTATGTCCCTGTGTTGGCATTAATGTTACTGATATTGTGCTGTTTCTGTTTGAGGCTACCTTTCCTTGGTACACTGTAGCCTCGGTGTTATATCGGCCGTCCACTGGGCATTCATTTCTAATCCCGCATGAATAACCCGCTTCTGTCTGTGGTTTAGGAGTGCTAAGTAATTTTTCCTTAACATTGGGTGCACAATACTTAAGTTTAATAAAAACTAGGTATGTGTTATCTTTCTTGTTCACCTCAGTTATTTTATGTACAATAATATATTTAAACGCACACATATATATACATACATACGCACAAATATAATACGTATATCTGCGTGTGTTTGTATGCCTCTACATACTTAGAGAAATGCACACACACGTATACATACTTGTGTGGTTGTGTGGATGCGCTTGTGTGCCCTCAAATATAAAGAGATAATTTCTCTGTGTAAATAAATATTTATACACTGGGAGCGATACACATGACTGGACCTATACTCACACACACACAATAACACTCAGACACACACATGCATACATACAAACACATTCACACACACATTGTCGTACACATACAGAAAAAACTGCGATGCGCAAGCAGAAGTGTGTAGATGCTTATATATGCGTGTATGTATATATATATATATATTCTTTTATTATTTTATTTGTTTCAGTCATTTGACTGCGGCCATGCTGGAGCACCGCCTTTAGTCGAAACAAATCGACCCCAGGACTAATTCTTTGTAAGCCTGGTACTTAATCTATCGTTCTCTTTTGCCGAACAGCTAGGTTACGGGGACATCAGTCGTCAAGCGATGGTGGAGGACAAACGCAGACACAAACATATATACACATGCCATGCATACATACATACATACATACATACATACATATATA
>NC_068992.1:41132575-41134237 GCF_001194135.2 Octopus bimaculoides
ATATATATATATATATATATATATATATATATATATACACATACATATTGTATATATATGCATATATATATATATATACATATATGCATATATACATATATATATATATGTATATATGCATATATATATATATATATGCATATATATATGTATACATATATATATACATATATATATATATCTACTAATATATTTACATAGTAATATACGTTGTCATAAATGCACTCAAGCACACATGTGTGTATGTGTATGTATGTGTGTGTGTGTAATTGTGAGTGTGTTCGGTGCTATCTCAGTTTAGTCACATTTATGGCATTTCAAGCATTCTAAAGAAGCACAGAATCAATTTTAAGGAAGGTCTAAAAGAAAACATGTGGTGAACTCCAGGATTAGTTAGATAACAAGTCAGTAGAAACTCGTCGAGGCGTGATATTGTCATATCCATCATGCCGTGACTATATCATATATATATATATTCATAATAATGCATTGCATTGTTGTCTATTAATGATGTACTGTGTGGAAACTGTACCGCATTGTTATAAACGGAATGCTAACAGTTAATCCTCACACGATATGGTATTGTTTGTAAGATCTGTGGTGTTAAAAATCTAAGCAGTGAAGTGTATATATATATATATATATATATATTTCTTATTAAATATATTTGTGGATTTTGATGAAAACCATAGAGATGTTGCGAGTCCGGCGCCTGAGGCGTTTTCAAAGTCATTCAGGTTCGACTTGTCAACTTCCGGTTTCAGTAGCGCTTTTTCGTATCCCTTTTATGGTGTCTACGTATTGTTCTCAGCCCCCAAACAGTTAACAGACTGGAAAAGTGATTTTTACTTCGAACTGCAGCTCTCTGCAACTCACTACCTTCGCCTTGGTTTATAACACTGAATAACACTAAATCGTTAAGTTTTCTCTCAATTCATTGGCGCCTTCTTTTCTTTATTTCCAGTCCCTTTTGCTACAGACGTTTCACTCCTCGTCTGGGACAAAATTATTTTCAAAAAATAGCCGGAGCATTGAATAATTAAGGAGTGTATAATTTGTTTGCAGTGTTGAATTCAGTTTCAAATGTTCGAATCTTAATTTTTGCTGATTCCTTACGGAGAAAACTGCACAACTTGTAAGGATCCTTTTCACAGATCCTCTGAGAGACAAATGGGAGGAAGAAGATAAGTTGTCCTATTCCTGTAATCCTGACCCAGATATTGTTGCAACAGACTGAACAATGCTAGAGGATCAAGTGCTGGTACTAAAACATGAGAAGAGTCTGCTACCCTAGAACTAAGAATGCAAAGAGACAGATGAAGATATCACCTAAGAGGCCCAAACAACTACCGCAAGGTATAAATATATACATATTTATATATTAACGGAGCAAACGTGCACAAAATACAGGCACCAAAAAATTAAGGGAAGGTGGCAAGGTACTACAGGTGCGACAGCTGTTTCGGGGAAGGGGTTCGGAATAAGGTTAAGCAGATGTACTTCGTAAAAGATTGAGGATATGTTACCAGTTGTGGAAGCATATAAACATGAGGTTAATCCGGCTTCTGTCATCAGGATGCGGAGATAGGTATCTAACTAACTAACTAACTAACTAACTAATTAACCATATATATATATGTATATATATATATATATATATAT
>NC_068992.1:41138938-41140247 GCF_001194135.2 Octopus bimaculoides
TATATATATATATATATATATATATATCTACTTTGATAGTTACGTATATACTAATCATAACTTTTGACTAGAAGTACATTTTGCTGCCTTTAGCAAGAAAAAAAATCCCGATCTCCTCCAAACCAGAGTTTGTTTAGTTTACAGGAACAAGCGTTATATTATGCACTCCTTCACTCAGTACGAAATGTAATGATGTCTGCCTGGTAGAGGTGAAAGAGTATTTGACTGCTTGAGGTGAGTGAAGACCTCTCAAGAGGCAATACTTTGAGACTTCACATGCTGTTCCGGCTACAATCTAGAAGAAATCATCACCATCATCATCATCATCATCATCATCATCATCATCATCATCATCATCATCATCATTATTATCACCATTAATAATAATAATTAATAATAATAATAGTAATAATATCAGCAATGATGATAATAATAATAATAATAATAATAATAATAATAATAATAATAATAATAATAATGACAACAACAGCAACAATAATAATAATTAATAATAAGCTAGAAATATCTCAGCCAAGGAAGTTGAAAACCTGTCGAAATATAAAAACCTTGAGATTGAGATATCTAGGACGTGGCGATTAAAGACCAAAACCATCCCTGTTGTTGTAGGTGCCCTGGGATTGATCAAGGAAGGTAGTGACAAATTTTTTAACCAGATCCCTGGGAAACCAACAGTGTATGAGACGAAACAAAAATTGTGTCGACATCAACCTCCCACATCCTCACGAAGTTTCCCTCCATCTAATATATACGTGCCTTAGGTCTCTGGTTGAGGCCCGGTCAGAGAATGAACTAAAATGCAAAGCAATCAGAAAATAATAATAATAATAATGATGATGATGATGATGATGTTGATGATGATGATGATGAAAAAAGTAAAGTAAAAAAAGGTAGTTACAGAGAGTTTTGCCTTTTATACACCGTCTGATGAAAGATATAATTCTCGAAACATTAAGTCTTCTCGTGCAAGACTTCCTACGAGGTACGTTCGCAAATATTTTCTTTATTCTGTGTATCAAAATTTAACACTTCTGTATTATTTGACTGTAATGATTGCCTAATAACGAAGACTGAAATAATTTATTTACGCAAACTCTTTATTGAGCACTTATGGTGAAAGGTGCCTCTCTAAGACTATTTATGATCTATCCGGTGAGGTTAGAATGTGCCTTGTTAACGAGTACGCACTCACACACACATATACACACACACAAAAACTCGTGTATTCTTATGCTTGTACAAACACACATGTACATATATGTTTTATAACACACACACACACACACACACA
>NC_068992.1:41142108-41142809 GCF_001194135.2 Octopus bimaculoides
GAGAGAGAGAGAGAGAGAGAGAGAGAGAGAGAGGGAGAGAGAGAGAGAGAGAGAGAGAGAGAGTGGATGGGGGAGGAAACCCCCTTAAATATATTTAAGGGTTTGTAAATGTGTTTCCCGAATATATTTTATTCTATACATACGACCATAAAATCTTGCAATGACGTCTGGCTGGCATTTTTAATGCAAATTTTCGTTTGCGAGTCTAGTTGAGTTGGTAAAGCGTAAATTTCTCAATTGAAATACTATCAATTGCGACATATTTTTATGTCATTATCCACCACAACAAACTTTGGAATGCTGGGAAGGTATTTATTACTGAAGCAGTCTCGGGGGATACTACCATCACCCAAGCCCACCTGGTGCATGTACCCAACACTCCTTCACGTGTTAACCATAATTTACCTCTCCCTGCTACTCACTATATCTAGTCCTTCTTCCTCAGAACACTCTTCATCTGCAAATCTTTTCCCTCTTTGCTTGCATGTAATCAAAGAATTACAGATTATCAACCTAAATATCAATTTTTCGAACGTGGAGGTCATGGCAATTCTTTCGTCTTCTCAATATTCTTTTTTTGTTATGTTATTTTCTTTATCTTTCTTCTGTACTGAACATCGATCAGTACTTGCTTCGTTTCACTAATATATCTTCTTCTTCTTCTTCTTCTTCTTCTTCTTCTTCTTCTTCTTCTTCTTCTT
>NC_068992.1:41146826-41147402 GCF_001194135.2 Octopus bimaculoides
GGACAAGAACGCGAGACATCCAGACAGTTAGGTGAAACAAAAAAAAAAGGGACAACAAAATATCCAGACAGACGATACAAGGAAAACAAGGACGGATCATTCGGAGTTTTCTATCCTCAGTCGAGTTCCAGATTATCGTTGCAATTTCAGCTGGTTATACTCGAATATAACCAGCCGAAATCGCAAAGATAATCTGGAACTCGACTGAGGATAGAAAACTCCGAATGATCCGTCCTTGTTTTCCTTGTATCGTCTGTCTGGATATTTTGTTCGATTTGTTCGATTAAACATTTGAAGGGGGTGCCCAAGTATGGATGCTGTCCAATGATTGAAACACGTAAAAGATAAAATTGCATGCATATATATATTTAGAGCAATCTCTCTCATTCTCTCTCTCGCTATATACATATAAATATACATGCATATGTACATATACATACATGCATATATATACATACATATGTATGTATGTACGTATGTATGTATCTATCTATATATCTGTCTGTCTGTCTCCATCTAGCTATCAGTCTCTCTCTCTCTCTCTCTTATATATATATATATATATATATATATATA
>NC_068992.1:41147412-41148723 GCF_001194135.2 Octopus bimaculoides
CACACACACACACACACACACATATATATATATATATATATAGTTCAAAAAGTCTCTCTGCAGTATATATTTGACCTTACAAGAAGACTTTAATAAAAAAAAAAAACTATATAAGAAATGTTAAAAGTGTTGTCCTTCATTTTCACTACACAAGTTGACTCTTCTACGCATGTTTTGAAATGCATCTCGGAGAGTATATTTCTTAAAGTGTCAGGATGAAAAAAAAACTTCAGTGCGGAGAGACGTCTTGAACACCCTGTACATATGCTGCATACACACATAAGTATACATACTTACTTATGTGTACACACACAAACACACACACATATGCATGTTTGTACGTTAGTGGATATATGAAATTTAGTGGGAATCAAACACCGAATATTTTGTTATTGGATCAAACGTCATTATGGCGGTGTTTAAGGGCGTTTGACACGGATTCTTTTATTCAGGTCAAAGCTGTAAAAAGACTTGAACAAAGAAGAAAGCAAAAAAAGAAAAAAAAAAGAAAAAAAGGTGAAAATCACAAAAAAAAAGGAGATAAAAACATTTGCACACAAAATAATAAATAATCACCAGAAAGAAAATTAAGAAAGGAAATTATGTCAAAACAATAATAACAATAACAATAAAAATAATAATAATAATAATAATGATGATGATGATGATGATGATGATGATGACGATGATGAATAAAGGAACAGAGTAATAGATGTCAAAAATGGAAAATAAACAAATATATAAAATGGTCCTAGCAGAAAACGAAGCCATATGGAGAATCTCAAAAGCGGAAGTTGAATATATATATATAGACAAGAGCTGTGTAATCTAAATATTATTGAAGGTGAAACAATTCTGTAGAGCAAATCTATTCAAATTGGAAACGATAAATATATGAGAGCAAGAAATAACGGTGGTATTACACACATACACACACATTCACATACATATATATATATACACAATATCATAGGATTGTGGACATCACACATGCAGACACTACTTCGGTTTATTTCAGGCGCATGAGTATATATATATATATATATATATATATATATATATATATACATATACACGTGTGTGTGTTTGTGAGTATATATGTATGCATGGATGTATGAATGTATGCAATGTATGCATATATGTATATGCATACACATTATACATACATGCACATTACATATACATTACATCTATATAACTATATCTGCTTATCAATATATGGTTACATATGCACAAATATATACACATGTACATATATTCAAATGTACATATAAATGCTTACGTACATCATGTGTGTGTGTGTGTGTATAT
>NC_068992.1:41149257-41151053 GCF_001194135.2 Octopus bimaculoides
ATGTACAAATATAAATATATACATATGTGTTTGTGTGTGTGTGTGTGTATCTATAAAAACAGCCCTCTGAATACGTGTGGAGAGAGAATGAGAGACATAGAGAGAGGGGGGAAAGAAAAAGAGAGAAGCTATAAGGATATAACGAGAGCGAGGAGAGCTAATAATTATTCTTAACGTTTACCATGTTTTTTAACAAAGTCAATCGTTTTTTTTCCTCCTTTTGGTTTTATGGTTATTTTACAACCTCCGTTCATGACTTTTGTTATTGTCATCAGTTACAGCAGGGGACTGCGTTCTTTATACCCACCAGCCGATTGTATACAGTCTATATCTACCCTGCCTACCAGTAGATTGCGTCTATACCCCCATTTCTGCACAAATTCCCCCTAAGATCAAGCTGAGCAAATCCAACAAGTCTTATATGTGTCATGCGAAATAATAATAATAACAATAATAATAATAATGGTTTCAGATTTTGCAAGAAGGTCAGTAATTCTAGGGAAGGAGATGAATCAATTACATCGACTCCAGTGTTCAACAGGTACTTATTTTATCGACCCAAAACGATGAAAAGCAAAGTCGACCATAGCGGAATTTGAACTCAGGAATGAGCGACGAGCGAAATGCCGCTAAGCATTTCCTCCATCGTGCTAATGATTCTGCCAGCTAAAAATGATAATCTTTCTACTATGAGTTTTGATATTAGTTACTTGATTTATCATAATTCTATGTAAGATAGTACCGATTACATCGTGATAATTGTTTACTTTTTACCTTATCGATTAAATCCCTCCCTTCTTTTATTCCTTAATATTGTATTTGAATCCCACTACTAAGCTAATGTAATATATATATATATTTTAAACTTTGATGGCTACAATCTGAATGTAACCTGATTTATTTTATTTTATTATTTATAATTTATATTTTCTATATTATCTTGTTTACATAACCTTAAAACAAGTCTCATAACTATTCTAAACTTAAAATGAAATATAATTATTTGATTTGATTATTCACAATTGAGTGAATTATATAAATCAAAAATATTATTTACTAGATTTACCTTTCTTTGACCATTAATTTATACTTTTGTTAAGATATATAACAGATAATTTTCTTTCTTCGTTTTATTTACTTTCAAAAGTCCAACGGTTTTTATTGAATTTACAGCGTCGATTGCTTGTCGCTACTTAACATCTTAGGTTAATATCCTAAGTTAACAACTCTACTTACTTACTTTACGGTTTTCTTAACCGATATTGTAAGCAGTTTCAATATGTTCATATCGTTACAACTTGTTTATACACATGTAATTTAAGGACAACTATTAATGCTGTCTGTTGTTTGCTGTCTGCTGTGAATTAATGAAACTTGACCCTGAAGAGATGCAAGACCCCATATTCTTATCGCAGACAAGAGTGAGTCGGGATATTGCATTGAAATGTGCATAGGTTATTAAACAAGTTTTTACTATGGATTGCGTTATGGCTCTTATTTAAATTGATATGCACACAAAATTGCCTTATAAACAACTTTTCATGTGAGAATTTTGCTACGTTGATAACAGGTACAATATTTTTACCAAATATTTGGTAGAAATTTAAATATACATATATATATATGTATATTTAAATTTCTACCAAATATTTGGTAAAAATATTGTACCTGTTATCAACGTAGCAAAATTCTCACATGAAAAGTTGTTTATAAGGCAATTTTGTGTGCATATCAATTTAAATAAGAGCCATAACGCAATCCATAGTAAAAACTTGTTTAATAACCTATGCACATTT
>NC_068992.1:41156356-41159004 GCF_001194135.2 Octopus bimaculoides
ACACACACACACACACACACACACACACACACACACACACACACACACACACACACACACACACACATATATATATATATATATATATATATATATACACATGTATGTATGTGTGTGTGTGTAAAGAGGGAGTGATCAAATCCATCTCGAGTCAAAGGTTCATTAGGCCTGTTTCATGTATTCTTTGGCATATTAATTCCCCACTGGACAGGACGGCAGTCACTTGGAGAGTTACTAATTTCTGCTAGCAGCATGGACTGGAGCAACGTGAAATGAAGTGCATATACGTACAAATATGAACATACATATATACATACATACACAAACACACACATATATGATTTAACACACACAAATACAGATATGCTCTTATGCATGTACATACACATACATACATTTGGAATTGCAAATAACATCAGAATCTTTAATTTACGAGATGAAGTAATTAGTTGAGCATAATCACCATTCAAAAGTGCATCGATACATCAAATTTGAAAACAATCTGAGCAAAATTAAAGGGGGATGATTTTAGGACTGAAACAGACTAGACCTTCTCATTCTTCTATTAAAAAGTTACATTAGAAACAACTGTAATGAGCTGGTAATTATCCATCACCTGTTATTATTCATTTGATTATAATACATCAAGGGAATTTACAACTTGTCGGATAGCCTAGAGTATACCAGCAACGTACTATTCAAAGTAACGTGTGATTTGGTGCGCCTCCTTAGGTGTTAAATACTCATAAGGTTCAGGATGACGATAAACAGTTGTATGCTTTGGACTAAACTTTATTGCCAATTCTTCAATTGAAAATACAGGATTTTCTTCAAGTAATGCCTCAACGAGCTTATCATCAGATTCTCTGTGTACTCAACCGAAATATCCTATCTGATATTTCGACTCTAACAAACACCATAAGCCGGAACCACATAGGTTACCCAACCCCATCTGGTGCATACCTTTTCAAGTACCTGATTCTATCTGCATCCTCCGAGTATATATATATATATATATATATATATATATATATATATATATATATATATACTAGCAGAAAGACTGCCCTCCGGGCGGTTTTCTGCTGACCGCGTTATAATATTTTCACATTTGATTCCCAATTCTAATGATTTTTTTATAATATAGTTTGCCATCGGGCCTTTGCTGCTAAATGCCAAAATGAACAGCTGGTTTTGTTCGCTAATATCCGTAATTTTTATTTATTAATTTATTTACTTTTGTTTTAAAGTGAAAGATGTATGTACATATATATGAAATGAACGTGTGCTTGTGTGTGTGAGAGAGAGACAAAGAGAGACAGAGAGAGAAAGTGAATGAAGGGGTGTGTTGTCATGTATACGTACATGCATAAATAATATGCATACATCTTTTTTGTATGCATGTGTGCCTGAGTGTGTGTGAGAGAGAGAAAGTGAGTGCCACTTAGACATCACTCTCTTTATCTCCCTCTCTCACACACACGCACACATACATACGCAAATTATGTATGCATATGCATTTCTGTATGTACGCATACATGGCAACACACCCCTTCATTCACTTACTCACTCACACACACATACATAAATGTATACAAACGTATATACAAGAAGACACGTGTACATGTATGACTGACTACAAATATATAGAGCTAAACTCAGCGAGCAAAAATTCAATAAAGGAAAAAATTGTTAAGGAAATTAACGAAGTGTACTGGTTCAAGCGAAAGAATGCCCATATTTTTGAGACGTGCCATGTTGAATTGCTAAATTCTAACGTGATATTTGTGTAATAATAAAATCAAAATATTACAGAGACACTACGTGTGTTTATATTCGAGAGACAGTGTGTATATGTGTGTGAAAGAGTGAAAGTGGGTGGGTGGTGGGGGGAGAGAACATTTCCAACGATGAATGAAATAAGCATGAAATGAAAAAAATCGAAAAATAAAAAGCTTGTACCGAATCTTTAAATTTATGAACTTGAAATTTCGATAATAAACAGAAGTTCAGAAAGTAAATTTCCTTGAAAGCTTAAATTTATGAAAAATCGCACTTGCTTAGTAAATATTTCAGATCTACTCGCTTAACAAACCAGTCACTTAACAAACAATATTTCTTTCGGCAATTTATCGTAGTTGTATGCTAATAGCGTTTGAAAACTTGAAATGAAAATTCTAAAATAGAGAGTGAGAGATTTCGCAAATAAGAACAGAAAATTTCGCCAGTAACGAATTAATATTGTTTAGGTAGTTGCTACGTCAATACCGGAAGCTGACATTGAAAAAACCTTTTAAAAGAAGTGAATCATATATATAAAGTAGTATTATTTATTTTTAATTAAAAAAAAAAGTAATAATGCACTATTATGTATCCGAGGTGAGATTATTCATCCATCCCAAATATGGAGTCAATTCGCGCAGCCGTCTTAGCATGAAAAGCGAATACACACACAGAGGTCCACTTTATATATATATATATATATATATATATATATATGATACAGGCATACATATAGACAAATACATCCACGTATATCTCTATACCTGTATATGCATGCATGTATATATGTATATATATTTATGAATGTATATATGTATGAATATATATATGTATGTATGTATATATATATATATATATATATATAT
>NC_068992.1:41159577-41161684 GCF_001194135.2 Octopus bimaculoides
ATATATATATATATATATATATATATAAATGGCTGTATATATTTATATACAAGCAAACGTACACGTCCTTTAGACGGTGTAATTCATTAAAATGACGCACTTCTTTGGACGGCTTAAGTTGAATTAGCCCGCAGTTAGAAGTCGTTTCAAGTTGATAAACGTAAAATATATAATTACCGATTTTATTAGCAGTTCATTATACGGTAATAAGCAACCTAGGTAATGAATAAAGGTTTTTTTAACACAAATTTGGCAGTTAGTAATAAATGAAACTCCATGAAATGGGATCGCAATTGCAGCAGGCATTATGGATCCAATATCTTACCTGAAGCGTTTTGTAGCATGTAGTTATTTCTGCTCGTAATGCCTGACACGACCGCATTAAAGCTTTCTTCAATGAAAATCATGTATGACAAAAAGCCCATCGACTGACCGATGGCTTTCATGTGCCCTTACGCCGATCCTTCAAGTTTGCATTGGTTTGAAGTTAGATCATCGGTTTCTGAAGCCTTTGCAGTAGACATCAAAGCAGCATTGAAAGCCTGACGTTTTGTGCGCTGTGTTAGTTACTCTGTAGGGCCAGCATCACGCTTCCTTCAGGTGGTGCGCTGTGCTGGTGACTCAGCAGCCTGTGCAGCAGTAGTAGTTTTAGTATTACTTGCCCACCGGGCTGTGCGTTGTTGTGGTGACTGTGAAGTCCTTGCAGCAGCAGCAGTAATTTCAGCATTACGTTTCCTTCGGGTTGTGCACTGTTCTGAAGAGTCTGCAGCTGAAGCATTTTTGGCAGGACGTGCCAACCGGATAATGCGTTGTTGAGGTGACTCGGTAGCCCTGGCATCAGCAACAGTTGCAGCATGACGGGCTTGGCGGGCCACAAGCTCTTCTTCAGACTCTGAAGCATTAACGGTTACAGAAGTTGCAGGTGCGTGTACTACACGGGCAGCGGCAACGTAAGCAGCCTACTGGGACAGTCTTTGGGACCTCTGGTATTGATGTTCGCTATCCCGATATCTTCTGGCTTTGACGGTAGCGTGGGAGTCTATTAATGCCAGCTCTCTTTCTCTCTTTCTCCAAGGTTATCTGCAAAGTGAAGATAGATTGGGGTTAAGTCGAATGCCTGAATGATGTTTGTCGTACTATTGTTTTCTGTGTGGGTTCAGAAAGCTGTCACAAGGGTTGAGACATTTGTGCCTCAGGACATTCTGGCTAAACATTGTCATAAGGCATTTAAAAAATAATTAAAAGTTGATTTAAATTGCATGGCTACCTCAAAGAAGTACTGATGTACAAATATCGGCAGTTTGCAGTGAATGGGCATTGTAAAAATTGTATAAATGTCACAACTTTGTATGAGTAAAAGCAGAAAACATATAATATGGATTCATTTCTGGATTAGCTGCATGGCTATCTGAAAGAAGTGCTAATGTGTAAATATCGGCGGTTTGCAGTGAATGGGCATTGTAAAACTGTAGTAGAAGACGAAGTGAAAGTAGCATAACTACGTCATCAAGACTAATGTGTCTTCAAGCAACAATCGCTGGTATTTGTTATTTGCCTATGAGAAGGTATTTTCGTCCCCTAGGGGTGACATTACTCATTATGTGGAAAATTTGAAGAATCTATGACCATCTCTAGAACATAAGTGATGTATGCTCCCAGCGTGAACAAAATCGGATGAAAAATATTGATTTTAAGGGGGATCAGGAAAAAGGCCTGTACACACACACACACACATACACACACACCTTCCGTTTTATTATATATATAGATAGCTATAGATATAGATCTATCTATCTATCTAAGAGGCCGAGGAAGGGCGAATGGCACCGCGAGTGTCGCGCTGCTCTTCGGCAACTCCAACAACCCGAGTCAACCTTGAGCGACTGCATCACAACTAACGCATTCTATAGTGGATTAGTGGAGGGAAGGTAAGACGACCTTCGGACCGGGACCTATGGACAACTTCCAGAGATCCCTGGCCTGGCAGTGCTATCGAGAAGCACTACCCGTTCGGGATAAGCTCTACAGGCATGGCTCGAGAAACACGGGGCCGACCTGTCCGAGATGCCGGCAGAGCGACGAAACCGTTCTGCACGCACTCGTACAG
>NC_068992.1:41162309-41163249 GCF_001194135.2 Octopus bimaculoides
TCCCCCTCCCAAAAAGAAAAGCTCTACATTGTATTTGTCCCATCTTCGTTGAGCCCTGTGTGGCTAATAAAAGAAATGTATCTATCTATCTATCTATCTATCTATCTATCTATCTGTCTGTCTATCTGTCTGTCTGATGTCTATCGGTCTGTCTGTCTCTCTGTCTGTCTATCTCTCTATCTCCCCCCTCTCTCTCTCTCTCTCTCTCTCTCTGTCTATCTATCATTCTTTCTTTCTTTCTTTCTTTCTTTCTTTCTTTCTTTCTTTCTTTCTTTCTTTCTTTCTTTCTATCTATTATTCAACTTCAGTTCTGCTCTGAGTGGACAAGGTGATTCCAGTTATGACTATACAGATGTCATACACCCCCTCAAAAACTCAATAAAAATTCTTGTTTCGTCTCCTCTGTCATTTTAACAGGAGAGTATATGATATGAGGGAGATTAGGCTGCAGTTACTAGTGTGGCGAGGGCCCCGTTCATACGCAGCTCTTTGGTTTGTATGGAAATGTAGTTTAGACATGTTGAAATATGTATTTGTGTGGTTCCGTGTATGGCAGAAAGAAGCCGAGGATATGGACCGAACGTTTTATGGACCGTAAAATCTAGGTTAGAAGATGTTTGTGTTTCGATGAGTTCAAAAGAGTGACAGAAGAAAGAAAGGAAGGAAGGAAAGAAATGAGTGTGAGTGTGTGTGTGTGTATGTGTATGAGTGTATGTACTTATGTATGTATGGATGTATATGTGTATGTAAATGAATATGTATACATACACACACACATAAATATATTGACTTATATATACACACATATATATATATTTACATGCATACACACATGATTATATGTACACATATATATATATATGTGTGTGAATGTATCTCTCTCTCTCTCTCTCTCTCTCTCTGTATATATATATATATATATATATATATATATATATAT
>NC_068992.1:41164454-41164974 GCF_001194135.2 Octopus bimaculoides
TATATATATATATATATATATATATATATGTATGTATGTATGTATGTATGTATATATGTATATTTGCCGATGTGGAAGAAACTCATCTAATCGTTTATTATTATTTTTTATTCCTTTGGAGAATTCAAATGAATTGGGGCATGTAGAATAACGTGTCCTGCCTGCATAGACAGAATCGAATGACTGACACCAATGCGAGCTAATGAATATATCAGTTCACTTTGTCTGTCTGTCTGCCTATCTGTCTGTCTGTCTGACTACCCGTCTGTCTGTCTGACTTTCTCTCTGCTTGCCTTCCTGCCTGTCTGCCTGTCTGTCTGTCTGTCTGTCTATCTTTCTCACTTCAAATACACATGCTACATATATACACATGTCCACAGCTTGAAATTTTGTACAAAGCATATCTATCTATCTGCCTCTCTCTTTCTCTCTCTATCCACCTATCTATCTGTCTGTCTCTCTGTCTTTCAGTCTGTCAGTCTCTTTCTCTCTCTCTCTCTCTCTCTCTCTCTCTCTCTCT
>NC_068992.1:41165074-41172653 GCF_001194135.2 Octopus bimaculoides
ATAATAATAATAATAATAATAATAATAATAATAATAACAACAATAATATTCTTTATTGGCCACCAGGGCCGAACATAAAACATAGAGGACGATACACAGACGAAAGACAGTGTGGTTAAACGTGTAACCAGCCAACAAACAACGATGAACAAAGAGATTAAATCAACAATATATTTCCCCAATAGCGGGGAGTTCCACTGTAAGGTGACCAAAGAGACCTCACGCACTTTGGACCCCTTAACACCAACGGCTCCTCAGGAAGGTACCCTTTCTTCTTTCGTTCCGGCCTACAGGCGCACACGTTGAGTAGGCCCATTCACGCAGGCCATTCTTGTCTCATCCACCCACCTTTCAACGAACTTACCGACAGTACCTCCCTCTGGGTGACAGTACCTACCTCTGGGTGACAGTACCTCCCTCTGGGTGACAGTACCTCCTTCTGGGTGACAGTACCTCTCTCTGGGTGACAGTACATCCATCTCCAGCCTCACTTCCCTTTTCAGGTGGAACCTGAAAAAGTTAATGAAGCCTTGGCCAAAGAAGAAGGTACCCGTCTTCAAACATTTCAATCGCGTCCACCACACAACCACTTTTGTCATAGTCACCAGACAGTGAAAATTGCTCTCTCTTCCTGGACAAAGGAAGGAGGCGGGTCGATCTTGACAATGGACACGGACGATAGCCGGATCCATCCTACACGTGACAATAACTTCGACGAAGCTACACAAGTCGGCGATGCGGCACAGTATATTCACTGGGTAATTGCAAAGACCTAAATCTGCCTTATGATAAAAACTGGTGGGAACACAAACCACTTCCAGTGTTTGAGAACGATCACATCTCACTCATATGGTACTTTACTGTTCAAACTGGCAGAAAGATAGATGCAAATAGGACAGATATTATATTGAAGGATTTCAGACAAAAATCATGCCTCCTCATCGATATGACTGTCCTAATTGACATAAATTGATTTGCCTACCAAAAGCTGAGCAAATATCAAGATCTTGAAATAGAAATTGGCAAAATGTGGAACCTGAAGACTAAAACAATGTCTGTTGTCATAGATTATCAAGGAATGATAGCAAAAGAGGCTGATTGTTCCCCAAATCCCAAATGGAAGGAATTCCGAAAATAGCGCTCATGGGAACTGCTCATATCCTAACAAAAATATTCTCTATGTAATCCTAAAAAACATTTAAATTTGTAAGCAGTATCAAAATGCTTTCAAATGTACACAACAGCAAACACTTTTACTGTCATCTTATCATCAAATTACTTTTAAAAAAACTTCTAATTTTCCTATGTTTCCACAGACATTCTCTGGGGCAATACTTTGTGCCAAAACAAAACTATGGCACCTTGGTCATAATGTTAACTTTTAACTTGTTGCCTCTTGAGCTCTCTGGATGAGATTTGGAGTCAACTTGTACAAATACAAAGCAAAAGCCAAACATATAATAATGATAATAATAATAATAATAATAATAATAATAATAATAATAATAATAATAATAATAATAATAATAATGATGATGATGATGATGATAATGATGATGATGATGATGATGATGATAATGATATGCCCTGATGCAGTGCCAGGCAGTGGCTTTCATGGCTTCGAATCTTAACTGATTGGAAGTGTTATCATGTACATTGTTTTGTCTTGGTTTAAAAGATGGCCTACAACACATATTCTGCTCAATATCACAGATTTGCTTGTCAGTTGTTTGACCTTCACCAGTTGAAGCTGTTTATTATTTAAGCTTACGTCGATTCGGCTCTCATGGCTTCTGATCTTAATTGATTGAAAGTGTTATAACGTACATTGTTTTGTCTTGGTATAAAAAGATGGGTTACAGCAAATATTCTGCTCAATACCACAGATTTGCTTGTCAGTTGTTTGACATTGTCCATTTGAGCATGTCCCTTGGTGACTGACGATATGTGCATCTCTGATCACGAGCAGAAGTTGCGGGGAAGCATCACAGCCATGTGTTGAGAGGAATTCTTTGGGGTTTAGATAATTCACTTTTGGAGACATATGTGTTTCGTTCAACATCCTTAAACAACCCTTATTCAGGGACCTCTTGAGCGGAATGGGCTACTCAACCTGAAGAAAATTGTAACTGGCCCCACTTGCAAGGTCATGCGCTGTTTATCTTGATATGAGAAGGCTATGTTGCACACCTATGGTTGTGATGCATGTGCTTGGTGTACCCTTGGGCTTCGTATATTGGGCTTCGTATATTTTACCCCAGTGTCACTTTGATTGCACGCACTGCCCTCTCACTCAATGATAATAATAATAATGATGTTGATAATAATAATAATAATAATAATAATAATGATAATAATAATAATAATAATAATAATAATAATAATAATAATAATGCCCAGCTGACAACAAGGTATGCAATGAGGAAGAAAGAAAAGTCGAGAGATATGACAGGTTAGCTTGGGAAGTTAAGCAGTTGTGGTTGATGAAAAAGGTAGCAGTAGTACCAATAATTGTCGTAGTCCTGGGAACCGTGAGCAAAAATCTCGAGAAGTACGTGGAGCAAATAGGGGCTGCAATAAACAGCTGACACCGAAGTACATCTCCAGCGTTAGAAGCCGTGCAAAAGCAATGATAATAATAATAATAATAATAATAATAATGATAATAACAATAATAATGATAATAATTCTTTCAAATCTTGGTACAAGGCCAGCAGTTATAGTAGGAATGGGCTAATCGATTACATCATTTCATTTTATCGACCCTGAAATGATGAAAGGCAAAGTCGTCATCATTGTGATTTGAACTCCGAACGTAAAAAGCCGGAAAGAATATTGGTAAACATTTTGTGCGACACGTTAACGATTCTTCCAGCTCGCGACCTTAAAGAAATAATAATTTCTTTCATTTGTCAAAGGGGCGCCCAATGAGGCGGACATTACAAAGCCAGTTTACAATGTGTCTGTTGTTTCACACACACACACACACACACACACACACACACACACACACACACACACACACACACACACACACACACACAAACAAAACTGGTGAAGGGAGAAATGGGATGAAATGTATACGCAATATACAATTATGCATATACATTGAGGATGCTATCGTCTTTATACACAAGAGGCTCCAGCTAGGGCTAATCAAAGAGCCCCGCAAGACAAGGATCACACTGATCACTAAGGCCACAATCCCTCACCCAACTGTCCTACCGTAAAATACGCGCGTATGTTTAGCGTGGTTACATGAACCTAACCATTTGTGCCCCTGTCACATCTCTTTCGACAAATCGATAAGAAGAGAGCACTTCCTTCTCACTTCCTTTCTAAGTTGGGCTTGAAAATGTCGACGAGTGCTTGGCGGAAGAGAAAGGCGTCTGTCCTGAATCCTTTCAGCCTCAGTCACCACATATACTCTTTCGCCATAGCCTCCGGACAGACGAACACTGCCTTGTTAAAGTCTGGTGGTGGGGATGACAGTCGGATTCGTCCAGAATATAATAACAGCTGTTCCGTTGATCGAATCAACTGGAAACCTCGTCATCGTAATCGACAGAGTGCCACGATACATAAATGGTAATATAACCATCTCCACCAATGTGAGGCTAACATCTCTTAGTATTTCACTAATACACTGGATAAAACCGGGGAACTTAAATGCCGACATTTCATTACTTTTTACATTAGCAACAGTTTCAGCTTAACGATAATACTTTGTTGGATGCAGAAAATCTTAATTCCATGCATGTTTGATATTTTCAGTCAGAAAAAGTTTTGAAAAAGTCTGGAAAGCTCGGACGTTTCACGAATGCGAGCAATAGTTTTGTTCGCAAGGAGGTAAGCTGGTAGAAACGTTAGCACGACAGGCGAAATGCTTAGCGGTATTTCATCTGTCTTTATGTTCTGACTTCAAATTCCACCGAGGTCGACTTTGCCTTTCATCCTTTCGGGGTCGATAAATTAAGTACCAGTTGCGTACTGAGTCGATCTAATCGACTGCCCCCCCCCCAACTCCAAATTTCAGACTTTGTGCCAAGAGTAGAAAAGAATAGTTTTGTTCCCTTTGCACGAATCTCAGTCTTGCTTGGCAATACTTGCGCGACTATAGATCGTATTTCGATCTGGTACTGTTCCTCTATAAGTGCCGCAAAGCCAAGAATTTCTGGAAGTTAACCGTAATAGTCTCCACACACACACACACACACACACACACACACACACACACACACACACTCACACACACACACACACACATATATTTCTGTTTCCGTCTACCAAATGCTCACAAGGTTTTGATTGGCTTCAGGTTATAGTAAACGGCACTTGCCCAAGGTGCTACGCAGTGGGATTGAACTCGGAGCCTTGTGGTTGGTAAGCAAGCTTCTTATAACATGCACACACACACGTGTGCGCATACATACAGAGGGAGAGAGAGGGAGAGAGAAAGAGAGAGAGAGATAGAGAGGAAGAGAGAGACCGGACTTAATAATGTTTATAGGCCTACAGGTCAGTGATGACAGTAAGAATAACAGCGGTTATAAGAATACCACTATCTCAGCTGTCAGCGCCAACATCAACAGCATCTCAAATCCCCTCAATGACCACGACGACGACGACGATGACCACCACCACCACCACAAACAACAACAACAACATGAACAACAACGAAAATGAGCTCAAGCTCTTACATGGTCATTCAGCAGGCTAGACATAGCAGTCAAATCATCATCGAAAAATGCTCCTTTTACCAGAAGGATTAATATGAAGCCAGGTTAAACTCGCACATAAAAGCGGGTGGATGGGGGTGGTGAGGAATGGGAAGATGGGCGGAATGGGGGTAGAACAGGGTTTACGGTTAGAAAGGAATAGGTGTGGTGGGGCTGGTGGCGTTGGTGGCTAAGTGGAAGGTTGAGGAATAATAAACAACAATTCCAACGATGCTGATACTGTTGTTGCTGTTGTTGTTGCTGCTGCTGATGATGATGATGGTGGTGGTAGTGGTGGTGGTGGTGGTGTTAGTAATGATGAAGATGGTTATGTTGTGATGACACTGGTGATGAGAGTGGTGATGACGTTGGTAGCGGTGTTGATGACGATGACGACGATGGTGGTGGTGGTCACGACGAAGGAGAGGAAGGTGGTGGTGATGGATATGGGGTAGTAGTGATGGTTATGACTATGATGATGATGGTGACGATGATGATGATGATGATGAAGCGACTGATGATGACGATGACAACTATAATACAACGTCGATGATGATAGTTAAACATAACTTTCAACCGCTCCTCCCTCCCACACCGCTCCCACTGTCCCTCCAATGGTGTCACCTCATTTCCTGTTGTTTATTTTCTGCCAAAATATCGTAAATAACTGTTTGACACAGAATTAGAATGAGGAACTAGATACAGAGAATGGGATGGAGAGATGACACAATTTTCTCTCCTCCACTCACATTGCTGTCTTCTCTCTCTCTCTCTCTCTCTCTCTCTCTCTCTCTCTCTCTCTCTATCTATCTATCTAGCAATTTAGTCGATAGCATCGCCTTAGCGGTATTTGAACCCAAAATCAAAGAGCTGAACAAATGTCATAAATTTTGCCAACGCTCTAGCCTGCTCGCCAATGTATGTATGTATGTATGTATGTATGTATGTATGTATGTATCTGTCTGTCTGTCTGTTTGTCTGTCTGTCTATCTATCTATCTATCTATCTATCTATCTATCTATCTATCTATCTATCTATCTATCTAAGAAAGTATGTACACACACACACATATATCTACATATGTATATATACTCATATCTGTTTAGTATAAAGCAACAATGTTCCTTGAAAATAATGATCAAACATTGTCGATCTGTTTTGTTGTTGAGAGAACATGTTCGAAAAAGAAGCAGTTCCTTATTTGTACACACGCACGCACACACACACGCACGCACACACACACACACACACACACACACACACACACACACACACACACACACACACACACACACACACACACACTCGCACACACACGCCCACGCACACACACACATGCACCCACACATACACACACGTCTCTACAGTTATAGATAAGAAAAGAGAAGCGGTAAATATGTAAGATCATCTACAGTAAATGTATGTCTTATCTGCCGTAATCTGTGCCACTATGCTGGTCACTACACTGTTGCAACTTCATGCATTCCAAGACTGGTCGGAAGGAAAGAAATTATTCCCAAGCCTGACTCCTAGGATCGAAGTTTGTGTCTAGGATCCACATAGAGTTGTTCAGCCGGGAGACTATATTCAAAATTCCTTGTGCATGATGGAATCGAACTCGAAACCAGAGAGTTGTGGTGTGAGCATCTTAGCCACACAGTCATGCACGAATGGTTATATGTCTACTGTATTTTCCGGCATACAAGCCAATTTTCCACACTAAAATTAACAGCTAAGAAACAGGGCCGTATTAAGACCCATCGAGACCCTGAGATCTTAAAAGATTTTGATGCCCCCATAAAAGATTATATAATTCAAAATATAAACAATAACAAACGATAAAATAAATTTTTATTTTTCAAAACGAAACAAAACAGTAAGAGGGAAAATGGTGTTTATTTTTGTACACTTCCACTTAATTTATATTTGAAAAGTTTCCTCTTACTTTTTTGAATTACAAAGTCTTAGATGAGATCCTCAAAATTCATCTTCGGTAACACATCTGCATCTACACTTAGCAGAGATAAAGGCATCCCGAATATTATTTTAGCAAGTTTAAAGGGATTTCTTTTGTGCCGTTAACCGTTTACTATTTCTGTGGTGCCCCCTCCTTCTCTTGATGCTCTAAGCACGTGCACGTCTTGCTTAATGGTTAGTCCAGCGCTGCCAAGAAAGGTAGGTGGACTTATACACCAAAAAGTCTTTTGAAGTCCGAAACTTCCGTGTGAAATGCAACGGATTTGAAAAGACGGTGACAGCATTCCATATTTAAGCTATATACCATGTCGGTATTTATGAAAGAGTATTTATGCCTTTTCCACTCCTCCTCCTCCCACATAAACCCGAAAAGGTACGGATGGGAGATCGAGGAGGAGGATAAGGCCAAGAAGAGAGAGAGTTCCAGATATTTTGGAAATGAAAATTTTAAAATATTATATCTCCGTATGACCAACATGTGTGGTGTATGAGCAAAATAATTATGGTTGGTTCCACATAAGTATAAGCCAGCACACGTATATATATAGATACCCTCAAAGCACCCATCCATAGACATTGGCATGGTTGTGTAGTGCAGAAGCTTGCCTTGCAATTTACAATGGTTTCAGATTCAATCACATTGTACGACATATTGGGCGAGTGGCCTTCTACTATGCCCACGGAGAGATCAATGTCTTATAAATATATAGATGCAGACGTGGCTGTATGAGAAAAGGTTTGGTTTCTGGCCACACGCTTCCGGGTTCAGTCCCACTGTGGCGTCTTGGATAAATATCTTTTACTATAGCCGCGCGCCGACCAAAGAGACTTATGAGTGGATTTGTTAGACAGAAGCCCGTCATATATATATATATATATATATA
>NC_068992.1:41174229-41175521 GCF_001194135.2 Octopus bimaculoides
TTTTATGCGCCCTTTTAAGCCTATCCAGGCTCATGGGCCCGGTTTCCCGGTTTCAATGGCGTATGTACTCCCCAGCTGGACGGGATGCCAGTCCATCGCAGCGTTACTCGTTTTTGCCAGCTGAGTGGACTGGAGCAACATGAAATGAAGTGTTTTGTTCAAGAACACAACGCGTTGCCCGGTCCAAGAATAGAAACCACAATCTTAGGATCATGATGCTGACACCCTAACCACTAAGCCACGCGCCTCCACATGTATATATATACTTTCTTCTATAGGCACAAAGCCTGACATTTTGGGGGAGCAAACTAGTTAATTACATCGACCCCCAGCGTTTCACTGGTTCTTAATTTATGGAACCCGAAAGGATGAAAGGCAAATTCGACGTCGGTGGAATTTGAACTCAGAATATAAAGACACACGAACTGCCGCTAAGCATTTTACCCAGCGTGCTAACGATTCTGCCAGCTAACTTGTGCATGTGTGTCTGCGAGAGTCATTGTGGTTGTATTCCCAGTGCTTGACAACCTGTATCAGTTTCTTTACGTCATCGTAACTTAGCGGTTCGGCTTGAATATTAGAATGAATATGTACAAACTTAAAATAAGTACTTGGGTCAATTTGCTGGCTAAACCCTTCTAAGCAGTACTTCTGCATGGCTGCAGTCCAATGACTGATGCAGATGATTAAGAATAACAAAATACCTCAAAACCTCCAGACATGAACTATCAATCTTCAAATGTTCAGATCAAGTAATACGAACATTATGACCATAATCGGTAAGGAAAGCAGTAAAAATAAAATAACTTTTGCAAAGTTCAAGTTGTAATTAATTATTCGTTGTTCTTATAAGAATTCCATTGATGGAACTTTGATTCTTTGTTGAAGACCAGCTACATCTTGACAGGAAGAATTCAAATATTTATTGTATGCGAGCACAAGGGCTTGTATCCAGACAGACAGACAGACATACAGACGAATTTACAAACATATACAAGTATGATTGTAACTTATGCATACACACACTCACACACATACACACACATATATATGCATGTATATATTATGTATACACATACATTTATAAATATGTGTAATAACAATATATGTGCCTATATTTGAATATATAAATATAACATATGTATGTATATATATATATATATATATATATATATATATATAATTTTTTATTTACACTATTTACATTTGACAGATATTTGTCCTCATCTTGTTTGTTGTTAACACTGATATAGAACTGTATTATATGTATATATATATATATATATATATAT
>NC_068992.1:41175677-41178929 GCF_001194135.2 Octopus bimaculoides
TATATATGGGAGAATTTACGAAAAAAAAACAACAGACGAAGACATATATACATATATATGCGCACAGATATACATATGCATGTATATGAGTGTATTTTTTCTGTAGGTACACACACACACACACACACACACACACACACACATATGTATGTATATATGTCTCAGTGTATGTATGTATGTATGTATGTACGTATGTATGTACATATGTATGTTTGCATGCTTGTATGTACGTACGTATGTATGTATGTATACGAACTCCTACCTCAAAGGAAAACACGACCACAACATAAAATAAGTTGGACTTGAATTACTGTATCAATCTCTCGAGACATTTAGTGATAAAATGATAAAAATATCATAAACACTGACGACAAACTGCGAAACTTATCCAAGTGTGAAGACAACTAACAGTAATATAAACACAAGAAAAACGTACTTAGAGTGAACCTTAAACCCGAAAACAAGGAAAATATTGTAAGTTTTTAAAAGTGATATCAGTAACCCGTTTGTTATTATGGACAGCGCAGAATATGTTACGAAAGTAAATATTTTAGTACGGATAACTGCCAATTGATCAATATTGTAGATAGATAACACTATTCAAATAAAAATCGAAAGGAATTGAGGAATTATAGCCACAAAGACTTCTGTAGTATCTATCCGTTTCGTTTAAAATAAAGCAGTGTTAAGCCTTGCATTGATGTGTGGTAATAAAACAAAATAATCCTATCTACCTCATAATCTCCAATATCAATACATTCACTCGTAGTCTCGCTAAAAGGATGACATAGACTTAGAAACTAGAGAGATACTACAGAGACTATAAACTAGAGAGATGCAACATAGGAGAATGGGAAGAAAAACTAAGAAATTCTAGAGAAAATGGTTTTTTTAAAGTCAAATCAGAATTCGCGAACGGTAATAATTACTGGTATTTTACAAAAGTTGCACGTATCGATATCAAGGCAGGAAGGTGATAAATAAAGATCGGAAATGAGGAGTAATGATGTATTGGATTGAAAGAACTTGGATGTGTTTCGGCCAATGATTGGCCCAGGCCATGTCTAACTTAATAGCACCACTTGATAGGATCTGTTAAGTCATTTTAAGGTCAGATTTTGTGATATCAGGGTCCATTCAATTAGGGAGTTGTTGACTGAGATATATCCAGGTATTGGTGGCTTATCTGGTATTTCTTAAAGAAACTTGTCTCTGTTTTGTTAGTAGGTGATGGGATTTGTTTTCTTATTTGATTTGTTTCGGGATCGTGTTAAATAAAGGAGGGCATGTTGAGGAAAATAAATTGTGCTGAAGTGAATTTATGTCTTATGATCCAGAACTGTGTAGGGATTGCTTAACCATCTCCTGCACCGTCTTCGACGAAGGGATATGTAACATATCCCGGAAACAGCTGTAAAACCTTCTCTATAAATGTTCTGAAATCTTTCACAACCTTGGATTTTTATCTCATTCTCTTAATTTTTTTATATATACGCATGCTGATATATGACCTATGTTGGACTCCTCATTTGCATAATCAACGAACCTGGAGCATAACAATAGTCTGTCCATAGCACTTACTCAGCATTACCTGATACCTTTGGGTCTTCTTAACACCATTACCTCTCATAACCTTATAAATATATAAATATATACGTATATATATATATATATGTGTGTGCGTGTGTGTGTGCGTGTGTGTGCCTGTGTGTGCGTGTATGTATGTATGTATGCATGTATGTATATATATATGTATGTATGTATGTGTATGTGTGAGTATGTATGTAATTATATATATATATGCACACACACACACACACACAAATACACACGCACACACACACACACACACGTATGAAAAAGGCAGGTCGTTGTATGTGGTCTCTTGGTCTTACTAGTTATATTCTGCCAACACTATTTCAATTTGTGTCTGGGTATGTCTGCACTTTCACTGCTGCTTCTAATGTTTGTCTCCTAAGGATTATTATCTCAACATATTTCGTTATATAGCCAATTAGCCACTCTGTCTCATTGGTAGTTAATACCATGAAGACGTTTTTAGACACCTTCTTATGACGTGGGTGACATCCTCAGTGTTAATTCCTCAATTTCTTCTCAGGGTTGCCTCACCCACGTGGTTTACCTGCATCCCTGTCCCTTTTATGTATCAGATATTTCGCGGTTACTTCCTGTTGCTGTATTTTAGAAGATATTACTAAAGTCGGTGCCAAAGCCCCGGTTATCTATTCAAAAGTATACTGCTCTGGTTACCAATGTTGTTTCTACCACAAGCCTTCTGGGAATACAGCCATTCATATTCTGCTGCTGGTATGTACACAACCTCCCTTCTGATTACCTGTTGTAGTGAAACCGTGGAACTTACCTGGCTGAAAATCCTTGGTCTTCAGTCTGAGGATACTTTTTGAGAAATCCAATTCTAATTCTATTGATAGCATCGGCCTTCCGTAAGTAGAATTGTTTAATCACAGGGCTTCGGCATCTCGTACTTTTCAGATGTTGTCGATAGAATATGATGTGTTTGTTAACCCTTTTGCCTTGAAACCGACCATACCACGCCAAACTAGATCCTATCTTTCACACCTAACCTACAATGCTATTCTAACAATAAACAGTGTTATCATCAAAATCTCGAAGCCACAAGATAATACAGGATTAATTCAAAACAGCATTACATTTGTGAGAGTAATGTGAATGGCAAAATGGATAAAGACTGTTTCTATCGATGTTAGGCCTTTGCTATCTTGTCCTACGGTTCCGTTCTAAATAAAGGTGGTTACACATCATACGATGTGGCACATTCTAGTAAGGATTAACAATTTTCGAGTTTTAACATCAATAACACAGATACAATGCATAAAAGTATGTATGTATGTATGTATGTATGTATGTATGTATGTATGTTTGTATGTATGTATGTATGTATGTATGTTTGTATGTATGTATGTATGAATGTATGTATGCATGTATGTATGAATGTATGTATGCATGTATGTATATATGTAATGTGGAAGCGCAATGGCCCAGTGGTTAGGGCAACGGACTCGCGGTTTCGATTCCCAGACTGGGGGTTCTGAGTGTTTATTGAGCGAAAACACCTAAAGCTCCACGAGGCTCGGCAGGGGATGGTGGCGAACCTTGCTGTACTCTTTCACCACAACTTTCTCTCACTCTTACTTCCTGTTTCTGTTGTGCCTGTAATTCAAAGGGTCAGTCTTGTAACACTGTGTCACG
>NC_068992.1:41180662-41182535 GCF_001194135.2 Octopus bimaculoides
TCTTTGTTAGGTGGTATGATTTCTTGTTTGTATTTGTCAGCTTCCTTAAATACTGAAAACAGTTTTTTGTTTTGTTCGTGTTTTGTGGCTATTTGTACTAGTTTTCCTTGTTTCTGAAGTAGATATTTTTGCAGTCCTATGGTGGTTATTTTATAATAGTTTTCCAGCTGTATAAGGCCTCTCACACCTTCTGTACGTTGTACATATAGCCTTTCTATGTCAGATTTTGGGTGGTGCATCCTAGATCCTGTCATTACTTTTCTTGTCTTCCTGTCTATTTTAGATAGTTTGTTTAGTGTCATTATTATTATTTTATGTTGGACTTTTGCTTTGCATTTTTACCCAGAGACCTCAAGAAACAAGTTAGAAGTTCATGCTGGTGTTATGCCTAGAGTGTCGTGCGATTTTACCTTTTTTAAATTGAATGGCATTTAATAGTATTTTAGAATGTCTAATGGAATTAAAAATTATTTTTATGCATTTGTGTACATTTAAAGAAATTAAATATTATTTTACAGAATAATAGAATTAAAATTTCTTTGATTAAAACCCTTTCTAACACGGAAGTATCCAAAGAGCATTTGAGGCACATAATGCTTTATGAGTACAAAAAAGGAAACTCTGCAGCCGAAGCGACTCGAAACATACGCTCAGTTTATGAGAAAGAATGCTTGAATGAAAGAACTTGCAGCAGATGGTTTGCAAATTTCAGCAGTGGGGATTTCAGCCTTGAAGATGAAGATCGAACAGGACGTCTAATTGAGTTTGATGATAAGCTCGTTGAGGCATCACTAGAAGAAAATCCTGCATTATCAGTTGAAGAATTGACGATAAAGCTTAGTCCAAAGCATACAACTGTTCATCGTCATCTTCAACGACTTGGAAAGGTTCCTAAACTTGGAAAATGGGTGCCTCATGAATTGTCCGAAAGCAACCGCAAATCCCGATTTGACATCTGCTCTTCTCTCCATTCTCGTGAACTCATTTCACCCTTTTTGGATAAACTTGTGACTGGTGACGACAAATATATCTTCTATCGAAATGTTAAACGTTGTAAACAGTGGCTTGGTAAAAGGGAAAAAGCTCAACCGCAACCGAGAAAGGAACTTCATGGGGAAAATGTTCTCTCTATCTGGTGGGATTGCAAAGGAGTAATTCATTTTGAATTGTTACCACCTAATGCAACAATCAATGATCAAGTCTACTGTCAACAATTAGAACGTTTGACCGAAGCTTTGAAGAAAAAAAGACCCGCTTTATTGAATCGAAATTGAGTGATGTTTCATCAGGAGAATGTACGACCCCACACTGCAAATATCATATCACAGAAGTTCGAAGAGCTCTGTTGGGAAAAATTCCTCATCCACCTTATTCTCCCGACTTTGCTCCTTCAGACTACCATTTGCTTCGTAGTTTACAGAATCATTTGGGAGACATAACTTTCGCAAACCAGGAGGAGGTCGAAACTGACATTTCAGAGTTCTTCACTTTGAAACCAAAAGAGTTTTAGATTGATGGGATTAAAAAAAGCTTGTAAATAGATGGCAAGAAGTCATAGATAATCAGGGAAAGTACATTGATGATTAAATTTCAATTAAATGTAACATTTGATCACTTATTTTCTTTATTCAAAATTCGGACAGAACTTATGGGATGACCTGATATCTGGTCTTGTACATAGTGTTGTTCTAGAGAATGTTTAAGGAACCATAAGAAAATTATGTTTGTTTTAAAATTTGAGATGACATAGAAAGTATTTTGCGTAGGATATGGGCAGTTCCCATGAGCACTATCTTTTGAATTTCTGCCATTTTGGGGTTTCCTGGTATCTGAGCTAGGTAGTAATCAGCCCTGGTATCTGAGCTAGGTAGTA
>NC_068992.1:41189304-41191788 GCF_001194135.2 Octopus bimaculoides
TATATATGTGTGTGTGTGTGTGTGTGTGTGTGTGTGTGTGAGTGTGTGTGTGTATGTGAGTGTGTGTATATATACACATGTATCATCAAATAAATAATCTTTTCTACTCTAAGCACAAAGCCCAAAATTTTGGGGTAGTGAGCCAGTACGCAACTGGTAGATCGCCCCCAGTACGCAACTAGTATTTAATCTATCGACCCCAAAACGATGAAAGGCAATGTTGACCTTGGCGGAATTTGAACTCAGAATCTAACGGCAGACGAAATAACGCTAAGCATTTCGCCCGGTGTGCTTACATTTCTGCCAGCTTGCCGCCTTTCACCAAATGAATAATAGCAGACGATCGGTAAATGTCAGCTCATTACACCTGTTTCTTATGCATATTTTTAATAGAAGAATGAGAACAGTTTCTTCATTACAAAAAAACCGTAATCACCAGATGAAATGTAATTTTACAAAGGAAAAGAATATGCCAAGAATACAGCAGGGATGTGGCTGAAGTCTGTCGAGGCTAACTATGAAATCGGAGAATGACCAACATAATTGGCCGTTGTGGGCATTAGGGTGTGGGTTTAAGTTAAGAATATAGTTTGTGAAAGGGTGTAATGTGATATTTAAAGATTCTATCTGAATCCTTATTTTACAATTTTTATACATGTGTATATACATATATGTGTGTGTGTATGTGTGTATGTTTGTGTGTGTGTGTGTGTGTGTGCGTGTGCGTGTATGTGTTTGGTGTATGTGTATGCGTTTATATAAACAAAAGGAAGCTAATATCCCCGAGTGGCCCATGGCATGGATTTGATCAATATAAATAAATAAAGTTATTTCAAATTTCCCAAGCAATATAAAGTCTTTGGTTGTTAAAATTATTTTCGTCTCTGGAGGATATGCCATATTTATGAAATGGCAAAGTCAGACTACCTCTATGTAAGAAACTAGAATAATCTCAAGCGTCCTCAATTCTTCCATTTCACAATTATGACACATTTGCTACACGTGAAGGTAATATAACAATAGGTTCAATTTTGGCACAAGGCCAGTAATTTCAGGGAAAAGGGCTAAGTCTATTACACCGGCCACATTATGCAACTAGTACTTATTTTATCGACTCCGAAATGATGAAAGGTATAGTCGACCTCGACGGAATTTGAACTCAGGACGTAAAGACGGAAGAAATGCCGCTAAGCATTTTGCCCGGCGTGCTAACAGTTCTGCCAACTCGCCACCCTATGAAGGTAACATAATCCTACAATGCAAAGGTGGCGAACTGGCTGCATCATTAGCACACGGGGCAAGAAGTACTTAGCAGCATTTTGTCTATCTGTACGTCTTGGGTTCAAAATTCACCTTTCATACTTTTGGCATTGATAAAATAAGTACCAGCTGAGCACTGATGGTTGATATGATCCACTTACCAACTTCCCCCCAACATTGCTGGCCTTGTGTCTTTGTGCCATTGTACCATAATTCAAAATCAATATTACATGTATGCATGGCATGGTTAAGCTATTCTGCGTGCGATGCGTTAAATGCAGTCAGGATGTACATCTAACGATTCATAACCATGGAGACGATGACGATGAAGAGTGATATTCATGCATCACCTTATAAATTATCTGTTCTCGGATGGATTCCTATTACACACTATCTTCAGTAGCAATACAGTAATCCCTCGCCATATCGTGATTCACCTACCGCGGTTTATTATTTAAGCTTACCTCGATTCCTCCGTGTTGTTGTTTTACATTTATAATAAAATAAATATATACAAATTATAGAAATAATAAGTACAGTACTGTTGCTACTTCGCGGATTTTCACCTATCGCGATAGTCGAGGTAGTATTGTAGCAACCATGATGAGACGCGTTGTGAAGCAAATATTTATTTTGATGGTGTCCTGAATATGCTGGTCATTGTCCACAACTTTTCTAAAGATGTCGAAAGGTGAGAATGTTCTGGTCACTTGGAGGGCATTACAGGCTTTATTAGGATCATGCAATCCTTTCTCTCATCTAAACAGGAAAAACCCGGACACCTTCTAAAAGCTGACGATATTCGAGTTGTACATTAGGAAATTATATTCAGCCCACTGGCTTATTGTAACATATGTGATTTTTCAGTTGCTGATTTCTTATATAACTGGTTGCGGACTTTAATTTGGCATATGGTTGCCAGCGGATATATGCTGCTGACGGACTGCAAAAACAAAGAAATTCGCATAGAACATATATGTATATGTATATATGTATTTCTTTTATTCTTTTATTTCTTTCAGTCATTTATCTGTGGCCATGCTGGAGCACCGCCTTTAGTCAAGCAAATCGTCCCCAGGACTTATTCTTTATAACCTGCTACACAACAGCATCGGTTGTCAAGCAATGCTGGGGTAAAAAAAAACAGACACACAAATATATACATATACATACATATATATATATATATATATATACATACATACATATATATATATATATATA
>NC_068992.1:41194005-41195969 GCF_001194135.2 Octopus bimaculoides
TATATATATATATATATATATACGTAAGCATTTACATACATACATATATATATATATATATATATACATACATACATATATATATATATATATAGAAAGAGAGTCAGAGAGATATAAATAGAAATACTTAGAAATATGCGCACGCGCTCACACATGTATATAAATGTATGTATGCACATATGCATGCATGCATATATGTATGTATAGACATACATTCATACATACATACATACATACATTCAGATATATCCAGTATGCGCTTAGGCATTTGGTTGGTAAGCACCATAAATAAAGTAAACGCTACGTGAATTATTTCTTAGAGAAGACCTCAATGCTCTGCTGGAGCCATTTCAATTCTGCTTTACTATGAATGTTTCTGAAAAAAAAAAGAACCATCACCGTCTCGACTCCTCTTTTTCTATGCATTTTCCAGCTGTCATGTTTATTCTTCTCAAAGTCAAAGCTCAGGTGCTTGGAAATGATAAAAGATATACAATATTATATTATTTATTTTAATCATCTGTAGAGTGGGCTTTTGATGTAGAGTGGTCCCTTGATGTCATAAAATCACGTTATAATCGGTTTATTTTGCCCTTAATCTCTTTTATTGAGTCTGGCTGTGTAAGTCCATTGGAGAGCGCATTTACAAAAGACGTAACTGTCGGCGTGACCTATAAATCGTGTCTGTGTCTGCTCTCACCTATTCTACAATTTCGTTTGTCTTTGCAAGGAAACAAATTAAAAACGTGGCTACATTCACTCTCGAAGTCATGCATAATACCCCACCACTTAATCTCTCGTTCCAAATCGTTTAGACCAAACGATACAACATGATCAGGATGGTTTTTTGGAAATGGAAGGGTATGAAGGAACTGGCAGAGATTTTGGAAAGTTTGAGAAGAAAGTTCGTAGGTTCGCTCCGAGATTACTGTTAGGGCTGTTTCCCTTAGCCTCCTGTATCCCAAGCCCTCACGAAAACGTCAGACGAATATTTGAAGGTCTGTCAATAACAATCGTGCGCCAGTCTTATCTGCAAGACTGCGAGTTTCGAATTTGGATTTTAAAAATTCTTTAGGCATTTTTTTCTAACTAGAACTAAGGGTGGATAAGTCCAAATGGCGTTATTGGATTCTCGGTTACAAACTCTATTTCAATGTCCCAAGCATTTTGGTTGTTTAACGGGTGGCTTTGTTTAAAGCTGACCATCTAAGGAAGATTAAAATACTCTCATTTTATTAATTATATCAAATACGCTCATTTTATTAATTATATTAAATACTCTCATTTTATTAATTATATTTTTGCCTATTATTCAAATTGCGGATTATTTATATTGCTTTCAAATTTTGGCACAAGGCCAGAAAGAAGTAAATCAATCAGATCATCCCCAGTGCTCAACTGGTACTTATTTTACTAACCCCAAAAGGATGAAAGACAAAGTCGATCCCGACGGCATTTGAACTAAGAACGTAAAGACAAATGAAACACAGCTTAGCATTTCGCCCGCCGTGGTAACGATTTTGCCAGTTCGCCGTCTTATTAATGCCTTATAATATTGAAAAAGCAACAAAATGCGTCGAAAAAGTGGCTTGAAATATTTCTTCCAGCCTTTAATATTCTGGGTTCAAATCCCACTAAGGTAAGCTCTGTATTTCATCCATTCAATGGAACATTATCTCCAGCAAAATTTCCTGGCTTTGTACTTACGTAAGAAACTATTATATAATGTAATATAATATATTAGCCTCTTTCAAATATTTTGTTTTACTCGTATAATGTATTATAGTGACATCCTATAGGCACAGTTTGACCAACTAGTTGCGGAGTTCGACTAGCAAACACAGGATCCAGGGTTCGATCTCACCGCATAGGATCTCGGACACGTCTTTGAGTATAAGTGAAATTTACTATAGCTTCGTGCTAACCAAAGTTTTGTGAATGGACTTGGTAGACG
Organism: Octopus bimaculoides; assembly: GCF_001194135.2. Lineage (NCBI taxonomy): Eukaryota > Metazoa > Mollusca > Cephalopoda > Octopoda > Octopodidae > Octopus > Octopus bimaculoides. Next base: position 41,195,960 of record NC_068992.1, read on the forward strand.
TCGTATATAT
>NC_068992.1:41196101-41196524 GCF_001194135.2 Octopus bimaculoides
GTAGGTGGCATACGAGTGGCTATATATTTAGAAAAAAGAAGTTTGAAAACGCCACTATATAAAATGAATTTTAATTTATAATTTTCTCAGAGATATTTTACATGTTTCGGTTCGTGATAAAGCGAACCTTACCAAAAATACATATTCGACTGTTGGATTTGTGGTTATTATTGGGTGCAGTTTAGCCTGTGTTAAAATCTTCTTTAAGGATTTTGGTTGTCGTTTGCTTTTTATGATGGTGTAGGTTTGGAGGATTTGGTTCATCTTTGGGTCTTCCTTGAGTAGGGCTGTGTTCTGGAGTATGGTGTTAGTAATTGTTAGTGAGCGTGCGCGCAGTTATATATATATATATATATATATATATAGTTCAAATTTACAGAAAAACAAAAGACGAAGACAGGTGTATAAACAACAAGCAGGTGT
>NC_068992.1:41196534-41197505 GCF_001194135.2 Octopus bimaculoides
AAAAGACGAAGACAGGTGTATAAACAACAAGCAGGTGTATTAGTTTAACGCTCGGGAAGGTGAGAAAGTCTTTTACGTTTCGAGCCATCTCTCTTCAACAGAAAAGAACACAATGAAATAAACAGAGAGAGAGATAGAGAGGCTCAAAACTCAGTATGCCGGACTAAGTGCTTAGTACCATTTCGTCCATATTTATGCTTTGAGTTCAAATTCCGCCGAAGTCAACTTTGCCTTTCATCCTTCCGGGGTCAATAAATTAAGTATCAGTAAAACAGTGGGGTCGATGAATCAACTAATCCCTCCACCACCAAATTTCAAAGAAGGTGGCGAGCGGGCTGAATCGTTAGCCTAGCGGCATTTCACACATCTTTGTGTTCTGAGCTCAAATTTCGCCGGAGTCAACTTTGCCTTTCATCCTTCTGGGGTCAATAAAATAAGTACCAGTGTAGTACTGGGGTCGATGTAATCTACTTACCGTCTCTCCGAAATTGCTGGCATTGTGCCAAAATTTGAAATCAATATTTTTGAATAATGTTGGGAAAAATAATCATGTTGAACAATACACACACACACACACACACATATATATATATATATATATATATATACATATTCGGTTACGACGACGAGGGTCCCAGTTGATCCGATCAACAGAACAGCCCTCCACAGACATGTGTACCCTTAACGTAGTTCTCGGGGAGATACAGCATGACACAGAGTGTGACAAGGCTGGCCCTTTGAAATACAGGTACAGCAGAAACATGAAGAAATAGTGATAGAAAGTTGTGGTGAAAGAGTACGGCAGGGTTCACGACCACCCCCTGCCGGAGTCTCGTGGAACATTAGGTGTTTTCGCTGAATAAACACTCACAAAATCCGGTCTGGGAATCAAAACCGCGAAACCGCAATCATACGAACGCGTGTCCGCTGCCCTAACCACTGGACCATTGCACTTACACTATGTATATATA
>NC_068992.1:41198303-41200303 GCF_001194135.2 Octopus bimaculoides
ATATATATATATATATATATATATATATATATATATATATATATATACATATATATACATACATACATACATACATGTATACATATACATAATACATACACGCACACACACACACATACATGTTATATTTATACAGAGGCATCTTTATATCTTTGCTTGCAAAAAACCCTTATTCTGAAGGCTGAGTATAATTTTACATACCCCATGAGTATATACCCGGCTGAGGTAGATATCCTGCTTATATATATACATATATATATATATATAAACCCTGTTGAAGCATATTTTCTGCTGATATTTCTCTGTCTATAAACTCCCTTCAAAATATACAAAATTATATCCCTTATGGTTGGAATAATAAATATGGTTTTCTCCTCCGCCATTCTTTTATTCTTAATTATGCCCACATGCAGATACACATGTTGGTGTGTGTGTGTGTGTGCGTGTGTGTGTGCATGTACTCGCGTGTGTATTTGAACGCATGTTCGCGCACGTGTATGAATGTGCTTGCATGTGTGTGTGTGTGTGTGTGTGTGTGTGGTAGGTTATTAGTGTGATCATGTTGTTTATTTAGTGGGTGTGTTTGTTGATGTTTGAGGTAGTGGTTTGATACGAAGGTGTGTCAGTGTGGTTGTACGTTGGTGATTTAGAATATGTATGTGTGTATGTTTGTGCTTTTGGTGTGTGTGACGTTGTTTTGTTGTGTCTCTGTATGCTGTTGTCTTGGTTTATGTGTATATTTGTCGGAATGTGTATGTGTGTGTTTGTGTTAACGATTCGGGATGTGTGTCTGTATTGTTGTTGTTTTGGTGTGTCTCTGTATGCTAGTGTCTTTGTTTGTGTGTGTGTTTCTCGAAATGTGTATGTGTGTGTGTATTTCTGTGCGTGTGCATGTATGCGTGTGTGTGTGTGTGTGTGTGTGTATGTGTGTGTGTGTGTGTGTGTGTGTGTGTGTGTTGGTGCTCGAGATATCTACGTTTGCTTTGAACAGTAATGTGATGGGAGACAAAATAGGGAGTCGACGTCCCCGATCCAGCTAATCTCTTTTCAAATTTGGTGAGGTTAGTTCGGCTGATATTAAGTCTTACCAGTTGTATGTTGTTGAGTGAAGAATACATTAGTTAATTATTTGAATCGAAGGAGCGTCGAACAAACAAATTAATTGTGATATATATTATCTGGCTGCTTACTTTTAGAATTCAATTCTTGATGGATTCACCACCGTCTTTCACCACTCCTAAGTTACTAACATAAAATGCCACTTCATTTGAGGTGGATTATTGGAATTGTTTTAAGGTCCTTAACCATTTTATTCCGTTACACCACTTAGTTATGTACCAAAATCACCGCTGAACCCCGTTTGTGTGCCACGCCCTTCCTATCACTGCCAAATTCAATGGCACTCCATTCATATCTCAACCGTAAATTGAGTCATAACAAAATGTAGGAATGAAAGTTAAATTTTTTTTATGTTCGTAAATAAATGATATTTATTACAACGATTTAAATTATATTACATTACTACAGCTGAAATCTTGATAAAGAATTTAAAGCGTATTATTGACACATTTTCTGGGAAGTTTGTCCCTGATGCTTTTGACAAATTCCGGCAATTCAGGGCCAAATACGCGACACTCAGATTCCCAAATATTCCTTGGTGCTTTATTTTTGCCACAAGTGTATGTATTTTTTTTTGTATCTATTTGTGCTTATATTTGCTTTTATATTTGTTATTTTAAATTTATGTGTGTGTCTCTGTGTATATATATATATATATATATATATGTATATGTATATATATGTAAGTATATATGCATGTATGTATATATATATATACACATATATGTATAAATATATATATATATATATATATATATATGTATGTATACATATATATATGTATATGCATGTTTATATGTATATTATGTATATATATATCTATATGTATATCTATATCTATATATGCATATATATGTATGTATATATATATATATATGTAT
>NC_068992.1:41200521-41202264 GCF_001194135.2 Octopus bimaculoides
TATTATATATATATATATATATATATATATATTAAGCTGAGAATCCGTGTTCACAAAACCACAAATGTTTTCTTTTTCTCTTTTCTGATGATAATCTAGGCACTGTCGAGGGAGCAAAACCTTCGAGAGTAATTCTGCAGGGTGGGGTGAGATTGCTTTTGTCCTCAATCACCGGGAGGGTTTTTACTACACATCAAATATTTATGGTGTTTCTTCTCGCATTCCCAGTTCCTATCCTGGATCTTCAGTTCCCTCCTTAAATTCTTCTCGTCCGTTTTTAAATTTTACGGTCTTCCCTAGAATCTCCGGATTTCTCCTTTAATCTCCTTGCCTCTCCTCTGAAATCCAGATTCTTCCGTGGATCTCTGGATCCCACTTCTAATGTGTAGATTCTTCCTCAATCTCCGAGTTCCTGTTTAGGTTTCCAAATCCAGACACACCATCTTCTTCTCTCATGTGATATTCTTGGTCATCGTCGATAACGACGGATGAACTAATATATCTAATTAATAGTGGTTTCAAATTTTGGCATAAGTCAAGCAAATCCGGGTAAGAGATAAATCGATTACATCGATATCAGTGTTTAACTGGAATTCATTTTATCGACCACACTGATGCATAAAAATTCTTTAATTCATGGGTTAAGGCTACCATGAATTTCATGTTAATAGAAATTCCTCAATAAGTCGTCCACAGCGGGATTTGAACTCAGAACGTAAAGACGTGCGAAATGCCCTGCGTGCTAACGATTCTGCCATCTCACCGCCTTATATTATCTAAATAACGCTGAAACATTTTAAAAACATGAATTTCTGGGCCGGTTTGTCAATTTGCTAGGTTAACGAGGTTTCACCTGGAGAATAACTTGGTGTTATAAATTTAAGCTAAAGAATACGTAGAAGTGTCGGGGCTGGATGAAAGACTTTGGTAGAATTATTCCTGCTGATAATGGCAACCAGAGTAAAAGGAAGTGGTCGTGCTAATTAGATAATGAATGAGCAAAACAAACCTTTCCTTCACCACCTACGACTGTTGTTATGTATGACCTAGTGAGAGGCGGAAAAGCAACACCCATGAATCTTCTCAGGGCTTCCGAGTCACGTGATAGTGGAGAAAGAGAGGAAGGAACCGTGAAGTGTGTATGAATGGTTGTTACTATCATTAGATCGGAGACGGTAGTAGGAGGGATGATTGCAACAGGGGTTGGGAGAAGTAATGGTGGCGGCGGTGGTAGGTTTTAAAACGGGAGTGGGGGGATGGATTAAGCTTCAATCACTATTGATTCTACGTGTCGTATGAAAATAAATAGGTAATATTCAGATCAAGTAAAAGTTAATCCGTATCTGTAGAACAAATATTTCGGCTGTGTAGTAAGAAGCTTACTTCTCAACCATATGGATCCTGGTTCAGTCCCGCAACACGCCCCCTGGACAAGAGTTTTCCGCTATAGCTTCGGATCACAAAAGCCTTATGAGGGGATCTGGTAAACTAAAAGAAGCCTTTCGTATATATTAACACACACACACACATACACACACACACACACACACACACACACACACATACATACGTTAATATCACATCATTAATATCAAACGATGTGAATGAGTGCTCAGCATCGCACTGGTGGGTTAAAATTCTTTATTTATGGATTGAGGCCACCATTGGGGTTATATTAAGAGAAATCCTTTAACAATTATCAAAGCCTGATGTTTGTCTCCATCTTGAATTAAAACACACACA
>NC_068992.1:41202542-41204677 GCF_001194135.2 Octopus bimaculoides
TGTGTGTGTGTGTGTGTGTGTGTGTGTGTGTGTATGTGTGTATGTGTGTGTGTATGTGTGTGTATGTGTGTGTGTATGTGCGTGTGTGCGTGTGTGTATCGGTATTTGTCGGCTACCAGTACTTGACAGCCGATGATGGTATGTTTACGCGCCTGTAACTTAGCAGTTTTTCAAAAGACAACGTTGGAATGAGTACCAGGCTTAAAACAAAAATAAGTCGATTCGGCCGACTAAAATTCTTGAAGGTGATGCCCCAGCATGGCCGCAATCTAATGACAGAAATTGGTTCGTATGACAAAAAAAAAAGAGAAATAAACAAATGAAAAAAGAAAAAAACCCAACCGAATATGATACAGTTGCATCGACGGCGACGATGACTGAAACAACGTTATACCGTTTCAATGTCTGAAGTTTCAGCCATTATGCTTATTGCATTGCGTCATTAAAGACTTTTAAGATGGACGCTCTCTGTCTTCTTCTTTATTTTAGCAAGATACCATATAAAAAAAAAATCACCCTTATCTTATTGCATTCCTTTGAAACAAGTCTTTGCTGGCACATGTAATAAGATCCGCGCCTCCCAAATCAACTCCTTTCGTCTTCCTGTCAATACAAGATATTTCCATTATTTTTCTCCTCTCTATTTTATCATAAAACTCTTTATAGGTCTCCATAACCTTCCGTCTTTATGTAAAACATGTTACGTCAGCCGTTAAATCAAGAATATTCTCCACGTTTCTCTGCCGCTTCTTTGTCACTGCTATAGTTACTATAGTTACTCCTGCTGAGACAGGAGAATCTTTAGAGCCTCGGACAAAGTCCTTCGCAACATTTCTTCTGGCTCTTAACATTTTCAGTTCAAATTCTACCGGGATCGACATTGCTTTTCATTTCTTTTGAGGATTAATAAAATTAAGTACAAGCTGAAAATGAGGTCGAGGAAATCAACTTACTGCGCACCAAGTTGCTGGCCTTGTACCAAAATTTGAAACCGTTACTATTACTATATGATCCAAAAGGCGGTAAGCTGGGAGAATCGTTAGCTCGCAAGACAAAATTCTTAGCGGCATTTCGTCCTTCTATACGCTCTGGATTCAACCTTAGCCTAGATCAGCTTTGACCTTCAGCCTTTCGGGGTCGATAAATAAGTACGCATTAAGTACTGGGGTCAATATAATCGACCAGTCCCTTCTCCCACCAATATTCCTGGCCCTGTGCCGACAGTAGAAAGAATTATTTAATCCAAACGGCAGAATCGTTAGTGCATCGGGAAAATGCCTTGTGTTAGTATTTCTTCTGGCTTTTCCCGTTCTTAACAGACACTTTATTTTATCGAACCCAGAAAAATAAAAACGATGGTTCACTACGGAGTGTTATGAACTCGGAATGTAAGAATTCAGAGTAATCTTTTACTCCAACGCTTTGACAATTTCACCAATGCTTTGAAAAGGCAGCGAGCTGGCATTGCGAGCTAGCAGAAAGGTTAGCACGTCGGGCGAAATGCTTAGCGGTATTTCGTCCGTCTTTACGCTCCGAGTTCAAATTCCGCCGAGATCAACTTAGCCTTTATCCTTTCGGGGTCGATTAAATAAGTACTAGTTACGCACTGCGGTCGATGCAATCGACTTAATCCCTTTCTCTATCCTTGTTTGTCCCCTCTATGTTTAGCCCCTTGTGGGCAATAAAGAAATAAGAAACGTTAGCTCTCCGGACGAAATGCTTAGCGGTATTTTGTCTGCTGTTACGTTCCGAGTTCAAATTCCACGGAGGTCGACTTTGCCTTTTATCCTTTCGGGGTCGATAAATTAAGTACCAGTTGCGTACTGGGGTCGAGGTAATCGACTGGCCCCCTCCCTCAAAATTTCGGACCTTATGCCTAGAGTAGAAAAGAATATTGGCACGGCGGATGAAATGCTTAGCGGTATTTGGTCTGTCTTACGTTCTAAGTTCAAATTCCGCAATTCAGAGTGGGGAACAGCCGGTACTTTTGGCCCCAGATTTTAACTCGTGCTTTATTATATTGATTCCAGAGACGTGGCAGTCAGAGTTGATCTCATATCGACAATCAAGAGAAGGCAATGATGATGAAGATGTAGGAGAAAAATTACGGGAAATAAATTTAAATATTCTTTTCT
>NC_068992.1:41205189-41209292 GCF_001194135.2 Octopus bimaculoides
CTGCACCACCACCGCCACCACCAACACCATCAGCATCGACACTACCGCTACTTCCCCGCTGCAACTTCACCACCACCACCACCACCACCACCACCATAAAAAACCACTACAAGCATCGCTGCAATCACAGCCGACACAATCTCCACCACGACGGCCATCACCACCATTATCACCAGGCGACGACAAGCACTATCATCATCACTCCACCCACCAGCGACAGTAACCCCACAGCCTCCAACGCCTCCAGCACCGGTGCCACCGACGTCACCGGCGCCACCTCCTCCGGCACTACCACCACCGGCACTACCGCCACCGGCACCACCACCTGCGGTATTGCCACCACCGGTGCTACCTCCTCCAGCACTACCGCTACCAGCTCCACCACCTCAGGCACTACCACTACCGGCGTCACCACCTCCGGCATTGCCACCACCGGCTCCACCGTCGCCACCACCACCGCCTGTATCACCACTGCCACCGCCCCCACCATCGTCTACACGAAACAAATTCAGTTGTCTTTCCTCTGCAAGAGTGAGTGGTGTGTAATTAAAGCTTTCTACGTCGTCCAAGTGGCAGACATTAAGTGGGCTTTTTAGAAACATGGAAGCGACTCCTGAAATACTCCAAGAGCGTCATCCGCTTCACTGAAGAACACATGCGAAAAGATAAGTGCGAAGGAGTTGGCTAATAACAACAACAACAACAGCAACGAAAAGAACAGCAATTGCAACAGCAGCAACGACGACGACGACGATGGCGATGGCAACAGCAGCAGCAACTACAAAAACAGCAGCAGCACTAGCAGTGAAAGCACCAGAAGCTGCAGCAACAGCAGCAGCAAGAAGTACGACGGAAACAACTTCAAGAAAGAGAGGTACGCGGTAGTAGAAGGTGAGTATACAAAATGTGATGCAGCAGCGGCAGTAGTAGTAGTAGTAGTAGTAGTAGTAGTAGTAGTAGTAGTAGTAGTAGTGAAAGAAGAAGAAGAAGAAGAAGAAGAAGAAGAAGAAGAAGCAAAAAACCGATAAAGGTAAAGGAAATATGGAATAAAGAATAATAATGAAGGAAAAGAAAAAGAAAATGAAGAAAGGTTAAAGGAGAAGGAAGTGAGAGGAAAAAAAGAAATAGAAAACAGAGAAAAAAAAAAGAGAACAAGAAGAAGAGAAAAACTCTATGAAAGAAAAGAAAACAACGTAAAGGAAACAAGAAAACGAAGCTGAAGAGTGAATGTAGGAAGAATTCTTTTGTTGGCTCCACTTATTTGCATCGTTTTGTTTGGAGGATTTCAGTTCCAAGTTGCGTAACATTGTCTCTGTTATAGGTTTGTGAAGGCGCATATCCTAGAGGTACACGATCTCAAAATTGAGGTTTTGATTCCTGTGCCGGGGGTGAATTGTATTCTTGTGTAAAGCACTTCATTTCACGTTGCTCCAGGCCAGGTCAGGCCTCTAATGTGTAAATAAGTAACCCAACGACGAACAGGCATCCCGTGCTGTGGGTGCGTTGTGATTTCTCATTTATAAGCACTGAAATCATGTGACCGATTCTATGAGGACAGTCAAGTCCAGAGGTCTTTATTAGTTATTACTATATTATATATGAGAAACTGTGTCCAAGTGGTTTCGTCTGTCCAACTGAATTGAACAAATTGCCCATCAAGACCTTCTACCGAGGGGATTGAATTAAATCGAAACTCCGGCTGGCTTCGATTTCATTCGTACTCCTCAGCATTCAATATTTTTTATTTGCCCTTTTGATTAGTTCTCTTTAAAGATGCACTCCGATTCTCTCCATAATTGTTATTTCCATATAGACTTTTTCCTTACTATTATTGGAGTAATAACTATTAAGCCACACGCCTTCATATAACATATATAATACTGTTGCATGGCTCACTGGTTAGAGCATCGGGTTCACAATCATGACATAGTGAGTTCGATTCCCGCACCGGGCTGTGTGTTGTGTTGTCGAGCAAGACACTTTATTTCACGTTGCTCTAGTTCACTCAACTGTAGAAATGAAACTATCTTTTCTTCTCTTCAAACTTTTCCTCTTTCTGACGAAGACCCATTTTGGGGACGTTACACGCCCACCAACTTTTTTTCCATTTTAAACTGAGTGTCAACCTAATACATATTTACTGTGTAGACCCTATTTGCTTTGTTTTTATTCTTGATTTGCCTATACACGAGGCGGGGTTGAAAAGTACCTGACTTTGGGTAAAATAAAATACAGAAAGATCAGTTAATTATGATTTTATCCAACATATTCCCCTCTCAGATTCACACTTATTTCGGAATGTTGGGTGACCAACCAAGACTTTTGCGATATTCTTAAAGGCACAAATGTTTCAGCATCCACTCGTATGTGTGTGTGTGTGTGTGTGTGTGTGTGTGTGAGAGAGAGAGAGAGAGAGAGAGAGAGTGTGTGTGTGTGTGTGTGTGTGTGTGTGTGTGTGTGATGGCTACATATTGATTTCGAGCAATGACATCGCTTGGTTGTTGTCTTAAAAATAAACAGCACTAATGTAGCATTTAACTCCTTCCAAAAGTCAACAGTCTTTTGCATAGATGTGGCAACGATGGTAGACTCTTGCAGCAGGTGTCTAGAAAACTTACCGTCCACGTTGATAAATGCCTTCCTTACATCATGGAGTTTTGGATTCAGCATTTTGCATTTCTTGGTTGCATTCAACCATAATATCTGACGCATATTAAATATGTTAATCAAGCAATGCTTATGCCTGAAGTTTTTGCAAGTGTAGAAAGGTTTTTGCATAGCGTCCATCCTACTCTCCTAACAAAATACATTTGTTCCCAAAGAAGAAAATGTCTGCATTATCGGATGCAAACGACGTCGCGATTGTTACACAAGAGTTTTTCCTCTAGAGAGGTTCTGAACAAAAACTAAGGGTTTCGCGCTCCTAATCGCTAGATGGCTGTTGATCCAACGTAGTTCATATGCCCTTTGATAGGCTGTGTCTTTGTTCCTGCAGGGAGTTCAACAAAAGCTACCGTAATAATCAAACAGATTTGGTAGGTTTGCCTGTTTAGGGTTGCCGTGACAGATTGTACTGGATAACATGTTACTAGCGGCATCAAGTATGACCTGACAACACACACACACACACACACACACACACACACACACACACACACACACACACACACACACACACACACACACAACATACACACACACACACACGCATACCCCACCCCAAATGAATGATAAATTATTCATTACATGCTTGAGGTAAGTTTAAGTTTTTGTTGCTGTTAATGTTCTTGTTAATGTCGTAATTTTCCGGACTATTAACCTATTTATAGAATGTTCCACTACAATTTACGACGAATTGGCAGTATCATTAGAACACTAAAAATAAGTCTTTTCGGTAGTCATTCAGACTCTGAGTTCAAATCCCACAATCGTCGATTTTTTTTTCTTCATTTTTTAACGGATCCAATAAGTAAAAGTTAGGTAAATGGAAACCGTGTGGAAGACCAGCGGATTCATTGTATCCTTAGTTCAGAGTTGGCCTTGTCTCACACAGAGCGACGCTGGTTCTTTCTGGAAATTACGTCATGTGTATAATATTTGTTTATGGAATACTCAGCCATTGAGAAAGGTGATTCAATACTAAGGATTAAGCAAAAAACTGAAAGGGGTGTCGTCGAAAACGATGGCGATCCATTCCCATTGATTTGATTATCTGTTGGATATAATATCGATACTGTGATCAATTCTCATTGATGGCCTTACACCTTGTCAAAAGACCATTGAACTCTCATTGATTCCAGTTATTTCATTGATGATGAGGCTACTCACTCGGATTGATTGTTTTTATTCTTTTGTTCTAGGAGTTGAAATGGGGCCAAGTTTGAGTATCAACGTGAAGATTTTAGGTCGAACAAATCGACCCTAGTACGTATTTTGAGCTTGATGATTATGCTATCATTTTTCTTTCTTCTGTTTTTTTTTGTATCAAACTGAAAAGCAAAGGGATGTAAACAAAGCAATGTCAGTTGTCAATCGGTGTAGGGAGACAAACAAAAAGATACACAGACTAACTTATATATACATAAATTTATATATATATATAT
>NC_068992.1:41209916-41210500 GCF_001194135.2 Octopus bimaculoides
TATATATATATATATGTGTGTAAATATATACAAATAAAAAGATAAAGAGAGCAATGGTAAGGTTGGAGAAGTATTTTATGGATAGAGACTTACAGCTGTTTCTGGGAAGATCCAGTACTTCCCTTCATCGGAGACAGGAAAAATAAAGTAATCTATTATTATATATTTGTCGGATGAGATCCCTAGTCTTAGCTAGAAGGAGAATAGTGAAAGATTTTTGAGAAGGAATGGGAGTGTCCTTAAGGGAGAAACCAAGAATCTATTTATCCATTATTTAGGAGTAACCCATTATAAGTGCTAGTGAAAGCAGAAGGTAAGGTTGAGGAGGGTACTGGATTTAACCAAACCCAAGAGGATACAGGTAATACCGAGGAAGTTCTGTATACCGACTAGTTTGCCCCAGTCATACACACGCTAATACGCGACTTATAATCCCCAATCCTGTTCATACAACGACTAACATGTTTGTCCCCCTAACATCGCTTGACAACCGATGCTGGTGTGTTTACGTCCCCGTAACTTAGCGGTTCGGCAAAAGAGGCCGATAGAATAAGTACTAGGCTTCCAAAGAATAAGTCCTGGGG
>NC_068992.1:41210760-41216209 GCF_001194135.2 Octopus bimaculoides
TATATATTTATATATTCTCAACAAACTTCCATACAATTTTCTGTCTATATAATTCACTCGCAAGACATTGATCGATCTGAGAGCTGTAGTAGAAAACAATTGCCCAAGGTGCCGCGCACACAGACTGAACCTGAGACTATAAGGTTACAAAGTAAACATCTTAACCATTCAGGCACGACGCAGCATTCATTGAAATCTTCACGACCTTGAACAATCTTCTGCTAACGAAGTCTAAAATGATGTGCCAGCACCTTCAACATTCAAGTGCTATTACCTACATTATCTTATTCTCTTTCGCTTCCTCCCTTGTTAATCTCCTCATTATCAGTTGAGCCTCCCACCCTAATCTCATTTCTGTATACAGATAAGAATTCTGTCTCTCTTCTATTAAAATTGTTCATAGAATATTTATTATTTCAAGATAGAATTTCGTGACACAACAGGTTATTCCTACAAAAGATAAATACTTCTGTATGCGTAATTTTTGTATGCATTTATTTGTTTTGGTCTTTGGATGTGCGGCCATGCTGGGGCACCGTTTAGAGATTTAGTTGATCAAATTAACAAAGTGCTTATTTTAAGTTGAGTGTTTATTCTATCGTTCTCTTTTTACTCAACTTAGTTACAGCAGCATTAACAAACACACACCGGGTGTTAAACGGTGAGAAATGAGCTAAAACACAAATACACACAACACCCCCTTACGTACAGGCTTCTGTCCAGTTTCCATCTGGTTGATGCACTCACAAGATATTGACTGGTCTGGAGCTTTAGTAGACGGCAATTGCCTTGGGCACTCGCTATGGAACAGAACCGTTACATGCGAGGATGGAACGCGAACTTCTTAACCACAAAGCCATGCTTGCGCCTTTAGGAATTATTACAAATTCTTGGTTTGAGAAAATATGCATATGATTTAAGTTGATTACAGTTAAAGCAACTTATTAATTTTTTTGACTTTACACGATGTTTTAATGCTATCCTTACGTGTACTAAATAATATTTCGCGTTCAGTTTCGTGTCAGTCCAGATCTAGGAAACCTCTGGATTTTCGCAAAAGCTCTTTTGTTAGGAGGGCTCTTTTGATAGGAGGGCACGTGAATAACATCGGTCCCAGCACTTGATTGATACTTTATTTTATCGACCTCAATAAAATGGAAGACAAAGTTGACCTCGGTAGAATTTGAACTTAGAACGTAAAGAGCCGCAAGAATTGGTGTTAAGCATTTTATTCGACGCGCTATCGATCCTGCCAGCTCCCTGTCATTAGGAAACCTCTTAATAAAGACGATCGGATTGTGACAATCCATCTACTATTCAGATATGTAGTATTTAAGACTAATGTTTTCAGAAAGCATAGTGTCATTTAAAGGAGGTTTGACTTTTATTTCTAGCAACTAGACCGAACGCGAACAGGTTTGACATTTGATCTTTAAACATAAAAGAGATTTTAAAAATTAAACTCCGAGTTTTATTTAAGGTTTGAGTTTCGTTTCCTAATATGAGCGATTTTACACCGCTGCATAACGAAATACCGCCGAGGAAAAAAAATATAAAGTATGAGATGAATACCACAAAGTCACGCTTCTCCCTATAACAAAATCCTATACTACGCGTGTTTATTTAAGAAGCTATACTGGAACGAGTTCAAATCTCGAAGGAATATCAATTATGCATGATAACCTTAGAATTATAACTTTAGCATAACGATATCAGTTAAAACAGTGACTTTAACTTGAGCATAGATCTACTGAAGCAGATCGTGCTAGTTTAATTTTTCTTTCTTTGCTATTATAGCATTTACGGTCACACGCATATTAATATCACTTAGAAAACAATGTCTCTTGTTTCATTCTGAAAAAATATTTTCCGATGCACTCTTTTCCCTAATTCACGCGACGCCGCTACCTATGTACATATTTATACATACTTACACACGGACATATTGATATTTGTATATATATCAAGGCGGCGAACTGGCAGAATCGTTAGCACGCCGAGCGAAATGCTTAGCGGTATTTCGTCTGTCTTTACGTTCTGAGTTCAAATTTTGTCGAGGTCGACTTTGCCTTTCATCCTTTCGAGGTCGATAAATTATGTACCAGTTGCGTACTGAGGTCGATCTAATCGACTGGCACCTTCCCCACAAAATTTTGCCTAGAGTAGAAAAGAATATTTGTATATTCCTCAGTATATGTATGTAAGTACGTATGTATATATATATACGCACGTATGTATGTATGTACCTATCTATCTATCTATCTATCTATCTGTTTGCCTGTCTGCATGTATATATTTCTCCATTAAAGCTGCAGAAAATATTACAATTACACGCAGTGCGACTTTCCTAGGACCGCCGCATTATGAAGTGTCAGTTATCTCGCTGGGATTCCAATCTTATAACAATATTTAATAGTTTAAGCTTCATTACACTTCACTTATGCAGACAATCCAATCTTTTGAGAAACACGTGAACGACAAAAAGATCTCACTTCAAACAAATAACAAAACTGAGGGCGTGGTCCGACCTCTGTAAGTAATCTCCTACTTAAGCTGTGTGGCATTCGCCCTGAAGTAAGCATAAACCGGCTACAAACTCTGGCTCTAAAGTGCTTTATATCTAAACCACGTTAGAATCACAGCTTGCCCAGAGGGCTGATATATAAATCCCGTTAAAGCTGCAGGTTAAAGGGCACTCCTGTTTACTTCAAGGCCGTTTCCAGTCTTTAGCAGAAAAATACGGATTTTTTAATCGACAGATGGCCATGTAGCGAACAGAGTGGGTGGTATTTCGCATCTAATCACAAATATTCTGTTCTTCTCGTGATCTTCAGACTCAATTCTTAACAGTCGAAATCGAATTAATCCAGTCTTAAGTGTGTGTCTGCTTATAGGTAGTCATAAGAGCAATGTATATATTGCGTTGTGATAGTCGTTCCGGCCCTCTATTCTCTTATTTCGAATCCCACCGAAAAGGACTTTTTTCGGGATCGATAAATAATGGATCAGTTATGTACTGGGGCCGATCGATTCTTCTCTTTCTCTCACATTTTTGCACTGTTTCTCTCTTCGTGTTTTTCATAAAGAAATCGACTATATCCGGACGTGAAGACAGATGGGCTACGCCAAGTTTTAAAATATTGTGCAAGACTCACGTTGTCCCGCCTGCGATTTTTTTCTCACGAGAGTTCCGGACCCCCCAGTAATGAACTCATTTGCATACAGCCAATCAGAGCTCACCTCGACCTTGTTGTCAAGTTTACAAACACACTCTACCAAGTAAACTCAAGACGAAGAACGGTGTTGTAAGTCGACCGATCGCCAAGTTATGCCTGATTTTAGGAGACAAGTAATTAGACAGATTTGCATCTATACCTATTATCGGATTTTGTTAGGGCCCCATATGGTAGAGATGTGGATGGGAAAAATGTTGGTAGAAGGGTGATGTGCTAGGAACCCTCTTCCCTTACTGTTTTAGAAAGTAAACTACAACACAAATAACTACGCAGAGCCAGCCATGGTTGAAACAAGAACAAGAACAACAAACATTATTAAAAGAGAAAAGCATGGTCATTCTTTATCCAAGTGACCTTATCTCATCACCCATCACTTGTTATGTGCTCATAAAAATTAGTTTGACAGTTGAACTCTGATTGGTTGTATGCAAATAAGTTCATAATTGGAGTCCACAACTCTCGTGCGAAAAAAATTGCGCGTCCCGCCTACAACTCCATCAAGGAGCTGACGTTTCATAATAAGGCAAGTCTTGAGTATAATACTTTTTGCTGAACGAAGTTTCAACATTGTGAAATTAATGAGTGGTGGTCATCTCGTCGTCTAGAATACAATGTCTGAGACATGACGCCTTTGACAAGATGGCAGTTTAGCACTTTGGGTGAGTAGCTCCCTACCATAAAATATGCAACGCTGCACAATTCATAAGATGTTGTCTTAAGTTCGTTGGGATCTAGAAGGGATCGGTGCTGGAATTCCACGTCACTAATGCTATTTAGAAAGGTATGAAAGTCACACCACCCTCATTTCTTACTTTTTATAACTAGCGAGAGAAAAATGGTATGCTTCGTATGCGCTGGTTATGAGTTAAAAGTAAGCGGGTAAGAATAAGTTTATTATATAATTCATGATGGTATATTAACATAAGGATATTTTACATGAGATTTAGTTTTATTATTAAACAATAAATTCATTTTTAAATGTTTAAAGAACATATCACTGAAGACTCGCAGAGTTGCTACACTTTTCAATACAGAAAATTAAAGCATAATTTGCTATATAACGTATCATTCAGACATATAATATATCTGACAAATAGATTTATAATATATATCATGGCATAAACTTTTCGGCCCACGTTTTATTCTATAATTTACTTACCGAAGCCTATCGTCTACAAAATTCTCACAATATTATGTTTCCAAAAATAATTCTTGCGTTTATCGAAGAAAATGTAGTTAAAAGTTCATATTACAGAATCAATGTTTCGTATTTCATTGAAGTGATAAGATGAAATACAATATCGATTAAATAATCAGTTATTGTTATTGGATAACCCAAAGGCAATTCTAATCTAGCTGATCTGTGATTAAAGACGCTCCAACCGTGACTCTCCTGACTTTTTCTTGTTATTTTGATATCCTAAGTTTCGTTCTCAAACGTATCCCTCTTTTTTAGGACGTCAAGTTATGATTTGAGGGATATTTTGTTACTTCAAGTTACTGCGTTGAGGATTTTTTGTTAACACAATAAAGAGAAAGAAAGATCTACAACATTGAGGTGTATTTCATTGATTATATATATAGGGTACCTCAAAAAGTAATTAATTCCTGACTAATCTAAGTATATAGCAAGACTACATAACCACTGACATTCTAAATAGAGGCAACACAAGACCATTTAGCGAAACCATCACAAAACGCAGATTAGAACCAGCAGGTCGCATACTCTGGTTACCAGAACAACGCCATTCTAAAACAACTTTCAAATGATCACCGCAGGAGAGGAAAAGAAATACAGGAAGAACGAAAACTACATGGCTCAGAACATTCATAATCGACATGAAAAAGACTATTATCACATGGACTCTTTCTTATGTCGCATATATATATATATATATATATATGTATATATGTATGTATATATTATGCCAGTATGTGCGTGTACACACTCATACACTCACGTGCATATACTTTCAATTACAGGCATATTAATGATGCTACTTTAATTGATAATACAGATGAAAAAGCGAGGAATGTATTTTATAAAATACAAACAACTCCTGAGAACAGTTTACAAAAGTACAAATATCAATTATATTCAACACAATACAGGTTGTGGTAACCCTTTACTTCTAATATGGCTGCATGCTCTCAGGCGATAATCCCTGGTTATCTTCTCTGTCCAACCTGGAATATCTTCGCATAGAAGTCGG
>NC_068992.1:41217315-41222556 GCF_001194135.2 Octopus bimaculoides
TATATATATATATATATATATATACATACATATATATATATATGAAAGTTATACCCACTCTATCGAAAAATATACGAGTGAATATTTTTTTACATGGAACTTTAGGCAACCATAACATTATATATATATATATATATATATGTATATATGTATGTATATATTATGCCAGTATGTGCGTGTACACACTCATACACTCACGTGCATATACTTTCAATTACAGGCATATTAATGATGCTACTTTAATTGATAATACAGATGAAAAAGCGAGGAATGTATTTTATAAAATACAAACAACTCCTGAGAACAGTTTACAAAAGTACAAATATCAATTATATTCAACACAATACAGGTTGTGGTAACCCTTTACTTCTAATATGGCTGCATGCTCTCAGGCGATAATCCCTGGTTATCTTCTCTGTCCAACCTGGAATATCTTCGCATAGAAGTCGGGAATTGACGAAGCATTATACTGTAATTTTTCATATATCATACTACCAATGACTTAGAAAATGGAGGGCATGTCATATAAACAAAACGAATCGTGAGATGAATTCGTTGAGGTTTTTTTTTCTACTTGTTAACCCATCGTTATACATTTGAAAAATGGCAAAATTTAACCCAATTTCAAAAACGATAAACAGGAGTTGCAAAGGAAGAATAGAGGTCAGAAAAACAAAGAATCTAAACTATAAATATCTTTCATGGTATTCAAATAACAATGGAAAGGCTCAGTGCTTTCCTGTTGCTGGCCACTGCGTTTGATTGGCCTTGTTAAATGGAAAAATGGACGCAAATCAAAGACGATGAAATCTATGTCCAGTCCAACAAACGGTGCTTATGAGCTCTGCCTGGAATCTGTTTGCTTGATCTGCCAGACAAAATTGACAAGAAATCTTCTGGTTTTCTGCACGGTACCAACACATGTATCTAGCTGAGTTGAGGTCTTCTTGAAGGCGAATCCATTGCTGCGTAGACCTAAAATTCAGACTGATTTTAGGTGTCAATTCCATAAACTTATTAAAAAAAAATTGATGTACCCCGAAGTGTCTAAAATATTAAAAAGAAGAAATTATGAAAATAAAGGAAACCACCAATGTATCATAATACATAATACAAATGAATTTCGTATTTGCAAATATGCGGCAGGCAATAAGTAATTAACATTGGTTATTTCTTATGGCGGTGGTCTGGTGGAATCGGTAGTACGTCGGCCAATTTTCTTAACGGCATTTCCTCTGGTATTTTTTTTTACGTTCTAAGTTCAAATGCCTCTGCGGTCAACTTTGTCTTTCATCCTTTTCGGGTCGATAAAATATGTACAATTTAAGCATGGAGTTCCATATAATAGACTGTCCCCACCGCCTTAAATTTGTTAGCCTTTTGTCAAAATATGAAACCATTGTCAATTATGGCAAACTGCAAATTATTTTCTGCTTCAGGCATAAGACCCGAAATTTTGGAGGAAGGAGTCAGTTGATTAGATAGACCTCAGTACGCAACTGGTACATAATTTATCGACCTCGAAAGAATGAAAGGCAAAATCGACCACGGCAGAATTAGAACTCAGAACGTAAAGACAGACGAAATACCTCTAAGCATTTCGCCCGGCGTGCTAACGTTCCTGCCAACTTGCCGCCTTTGGCCAATTGCAAATTATGAAATATAACGTAGCGTACACATTGTCAGAAAGTTGTGCACAAAGCTCATTCGAGTAGCATTGCAACAGAGCGGTCCTGCGAAAGAACGTATTTCTATTCCATCAATATGCACTATTTAAACACGATAGATCAGTAATTAGAGTCAGTGGGGGTATCAAGTCAACTAATTGCTATGATACAATGCTAAGAAAACACTTGTCCAAGGTGCTGTGAAGTGGGACTGAATCACTTTATAAGCGTACGAATCGAAGTGCAACCGTCAGTCTGAACATGCAGTCCACTGCATTATAGCAGAACCAATGCAGACATACTTCCTTTAGACCAGTCATTCATGTCTGTCTATCCAATTAAGGCGGCGAGCTGGCAGAATCGTTGCACGCCGGGCAAAATACTTTGTGGTATGTTGTTTGCTTTTACGTTCCGAGTTCAAATTCTGTCGGATTTGAGTTTGCCTTTCATTCTTTTCAGATCGATAAACGAGTACCAATTGATGACTGGATCAATGTAATCGACATACACCTTCCACCAAAATTGCTGGCTTTGTGCCAAAATATGAAACCAATATCTATCTATCGATCGATCTATCTACCAATCTTTTTCACTCTATTACCAAAACGATTAAATGCAAGAACATAGCAATAACCTGTAACTTATATACAAAAGACAAGATATCTTCCAATATACTCTGAGACAGTGTATAAATACATAGCAGTGCCGTCTTTAATCAAACAAAGCGCTGGTGAGACGAAATACGAACAATACCTACTATTTATCATAATGATTATAAAGATGTAAACATTACAGATAATTAATATTTGATATAATTATTGTTACAGAGAACGGAAATAACGAAGTGGGGGGGGGGGGGCGAAAGGAAAAGGTGGAAACGAATCTGAAAATAACAATGTAATCACAAGTCCCAAGTTAAAAATTAGAAAAAGAACAATGTAACACATCCAGAAGCACAATAGGCGCAGGCACAGCTGTGTGGTTAAGAAGTTAGCCTCCCAGCCGTGTGGTCTAGGGTTCAGTCCCACTGCACAGCTCCTTGGGCAAGTGTCCTCTACTTTAGCACTGGGCCGACCAATGTTTTGTCAGTTTGGTCGACAGAAACTGAAAGAATCCCGTCGTGTATGTATATATCTGGATGTATGTGTATGTGTCAATGTGTCCCACACCATCGTGAAACAACCGGTGTTGGTGTGTTTACGTCCCTGTAACTTAGCGGTTTGGTAAAAGGGAATGATAGAATAAGTACCAAGCTTTAAAATTTACAATAATTTCGATTTGTTCGACTAAACCCCCTCAAAGTGGTGCCCCAGCCTGGCCGCAGCCCAAAACAAATAAAAGCTTAAAAGCCGAAAGATAACCGGCCGAAATATAAAATGTCTATTTTTATATTTCGGCAGAAGTAGCTGTGTGGTAAGTAGCTTGCTTACCAACCACATAGTCCTGGGTTCAGTCCCACTGTGTGACACCTTGGGTAAGTGTCTTCTACTATAGCCTCGGGCTGACCAAAGCTTTGTGAGTGGATTGGTAGACGGAAACTGGAAGAAGTCCGTCGTATATGTATATCTATGTATATATATATGTGTGGATAACTTTGTGTCTCTGTGTTTGTCCCCCCATCATTGCTTGACAACCGATACTGGTGTGTTTACGTCCCGGTAACTTAGCGTTTCGGCAAAAGACACCGATAGAATAAGTACTAGGCTTACAAAGAATAAACTCTGCGGTCGATTTGTTCGACTAAAGGCGGTGCTCCAGCATGGTTGCAATCAAATGACTGAAACAGCTAAGAGGATAAAAAAAATAAGAGAATACGTTAAGCGGGCACAAACTACCCTAATTTTAGACAAATGAATGCTCTTAAAAGGGAACAAAAAAAACAAAAAAACGGGGTAAAAAATAGGGCAGAAAAACCTAGCGAGGCTTATGAAAGATAATCACCGACTAATTTCCAACAGATGCAGTGGAATTGTTTTAGATCCAGGTCGTAGATGTACGCTGAGAGTTCAGAGTAGACAATGCTATTAAAAATAAATGAATAATGAATGCAGTGGATTCTTGTAGTTGAGGGTGAGGGTGTGGCGAGGGTTCATAAATGACTAAATTAACTGTTCTACAATATAAAGTGTGTCAGTGGAGGTGCAATGGTCCAGTGGTTAGGGCAGCGGACTCTCGGTTTCGATTCCCAGACCGAGCGTTGTGAGTGTTTATTGAGTGGAAACACCTAAAGCTCCACGAGGCTCCGGCAGGGGGTGGTGGTGGCGAACCCTGCTGTACTCTTTTTCTTACACTTTGTTCCTGTTTCTGTTGTACTTGTATTTTCAAAGGGCCAGCCTTGTCACACTCTGTCTCACGCTGAATCTCCTCGAGAACTACGTTAAGGGTACATGTGTCTGTGGAGTACTCAGCCACCTGCACGTTAATTTCACGAGCAGGCTGTTCCGTTGATCGGATCAACTGGAACCCTCCATCGTCTCAACCGACGGAGTGCCAGGTCGACGACGAAAGTGAGTCAGTTTCAAAACCAGTTTTTCTGAGCGAAACTGAGCTGCTGTATTTTTTATAAATCAGTCGTTCTGTTTCCTGAACGAAGCCACGCCCGCCCTCTCATTAAAAAGAAAATTGGTATCTCTAAAGGCTAATTTTCAGTTGTAATAATTTGTTTCTCAGTCATATATTTAAGAGCCGGCATATATATATAATTTTTTTCAGAATGATATAAAATTCCAAGGCTGTGAAACATTTCAGAACATTTATAAATAGGTCTTACAACTGTTTCCGGGATATTTTGTATATCCCTTCATCGGAGACGGTGTGAGAAAATGATTAAGCAATAGTTATTCTAAATAAGATATGAAATAGAGAGTGAAGAGGAGGAATGAAAATAGACGTGTGATACGCAGGGATATTGCATCTGTAGATCAATTATTTAGGCAGAATGGCATACATATAGGATTTCTGTACCTTGTGAGTAAGTTCCAATAGTACTTAAAGTTGGTTATTCCAAGCATAGAGTTTGTAAACGGTGGTATTGAATCGAGGGTTTTATTTAAAGTACAAACTCTATGCTTGGAATGACCAATTTTGGGAATCTTATATTGGATTTTTATCTCATTCTGTTAATTTTTTTTATATATATACATGCTGATATATGACCTACGTTGGACTCCTCATTCGCATAATCACCGAGCCTGGAGCTTAACAATAGTCTGTCCATAGCACTTACTCAGCATTACCTGACATCTTTGGGTCCTATTGACACCATTACCTCTCATAACCCCACCCTCTCTCTCTCTCTCTCTCTCTCTCTCTCTCTCTCTCTCTCTCTCTCTCTCTCTCTCTCTCTCTCTCTCTCTCTCTCTCTCTCTCTCTCTCTCTCTCTCTCTCTCTCTCTCTCTCTCTCTCTCTCTCTCTCTCTATATATATATATATAGAGAGAGAGAGAGAGAGAGAAAGAGAGAGAGAGATAGATAGATAGGTAGATAGATAGATAGATGCACATATACTTACATACATACATATATATATATATATGTATATATATATATATATATATATATATATATATATATAT
>NC_068992.1:41225562-41229538 GCF_001194135.2 Octopus bimaculoides
CACACACACATACACAAACATACACACATATACGAGGTCTGATCAATTAGTATCCGGACTGTTACCAAAGTAACAAAGCTATAGCACGCCCAGTTAAGCCGCTTCGCAAAGATTGACTTGAACTCTGCTGCGCTTGTGCACTGATTTTTAATGTTCTACCTCACATCCACTGTTCACTGCAGTGCTTGAAAAGAAGGTCTGTAGCGTGTAATCGTTGCATTGACCATGACAGAGAAAGTTGTCACGGCGATACTTGCTCGGACACCTACGCAACGTTTCAGAAAGTGTATGGAGAAGAGTGTATGAGCTGCACACAAGTGTACGAGTTGTTCAGACGTTTCGTAGATGGCCGAAAAAATGTCGATATTGACGAAAGTTCTGGGAACCCTGCAACCAGCAAAACTGAGAAAAACATCTCACATGTGCGTGCAACTGTGACGGGAAATCGTCGAATCATCATCCGTGAGTTATCAGAGGATGTGCAGATTAGTTACGATTCAGTTGAGTCCATTATCACTGAAGATTTGTGTGTGAGACGCGCGACTGCGAAGTTTGTCTCAAAACTGCTTTCAGCTGACCAAAAAGACACTCGGGTTTCAGTTGCACAAGATCTTCTTGATTGTGTCGAGAACGATGAAAACTATTTGAAAACTTTTCATAGGCCTCCGACCAGGTATCGACGAGCTTTTGACAAAATTTAATGCAGATTCTCTGCTCAACTTTCTCTGTCATGCTCAATGCGACAATCACACGCTGAACACCTTCTTCCAAGTATTGCTGTAAACAGCAGAAGTGAGCTAGAACGTTAAAACTTAGTGCAAATGCACAGCAAAGTTGAAAGCTCAATCTGTGCCAAGCGGTTTCATTGTGCGTGCTTTAGCTTTGTTACTATGGCAACAGTCCGGATACTTATTGATCAGACCACGTATGTATGTATGTATGCATGTATGTATGTACGTATGTATGTGTATAAATTCGCATGTATTAATATTTCTAAGCATTACTTGAAGAGACAGTACGTGTACGGTATATATATATATATAGAGAGAGAGAGAGAGAGAGAAAGAAACAGAGAGAGAGAGAGAGAGAGAGAGAGGGGGGGGAGAGAGCAAAAATCTAGAGAGGAAACTGATTAAAGGGAAGCGGACATGCTTTAAGGAATTTAATTTGACGCCTCACATTTCTATGTTTAATGTTCCTTGGAGGCTTATTTCGTTCTTACTCCTACCTACTCCCGTCATGCCCTATAACATATTTGAAGTTATTTTTCTGTCTCCGGGAAAATATCCCCGTCGAATTTGACTTCGTGTCTAATCTACCCTTTCTCTTTCTCTCTCTCTCTCTCTCTCTCCTTCTCTCTCTCTTCTCCCCCTCTTTCTCCTGCTCTCTCTTTACATATAATAAATATGTATATACACACACATATTCATAATGCATTATATATATACATATAGATCCATACATCCATACATACATACATCCATGCATACATATATATGTGTGTGTGTGTGTGTGTGTGTGTGTGTGTATACACACTACACACTCAAGCACAGACTACACACATAGACACACACGCTATCTCTGTTATCTGCGAATTGTGCATATCGCTAACATACTAGAAACCCACATAAGTGTGTATGTGTGTGTGTGTGAGAGAGAGAGAGAGAGAGAGAGAGAGAGAGAGAGAGAGAGAGAATACATGTATGCATACATATAAATGTATGTACATATCTACATATATGTGTCTATGTTTATATATATATATATATATATATATATATATACACACGCTGTTTTATGTATTTCCCACCCTTTTTAATATCAAATATTTTCTTAATTACAGACATTGGTAAATAATTGCCAGAGAAGCAGGTTTTCTTTTCTCGTTGTCTTTGAGAACATCTGTTTTCAATTGCTTTGTTCTCTTCTTGCCTGGTCTTAAAGAATTACAGTCACATCTTAGCTGTAACCTTTTTGAAAAAAAAAAAACTTTTGTTTTATACTTCGAGGTTATTGGACAAACAATAGACTATTTGTTGCAAATTATTAATCTTTCTTATCATGAAGAGGGCAACAAACTGGTAGAATAATTGACACATCGGAGAAAGGAAACATGTTTGCAGTTATTGCATCCCGTCCTTTACATTCTGAGTTCAAAACCTTCAAAGGGCAACTTTGCCTGTCATCGTTTCAGGGTCGATATAATACAGTACCTGTTAAATTCTGGTGTTTACGTACTCGACTGAACTCCTCTGCTAAAATTGTTGGCCTTGTGCCAAAATTTTAAATAATGAAAAGGTAAGCCAGCAGAATCATTAGGACGCAGGACAAAATTCTTAGTGGCTGTTCTGAGTTCAAATTCTACCAAGGTTTACTTTCTTTCTATACGGGTTGATAAAATGAGTACCAGTTGAGCACTGGGGTCGATGTAATCGACTAAGCCTTCCCACCAAATTTTCGAAAGAATTATTATTATTATTATTACCATTGAGAGAGTAGCATATCCCTGTGTTCTGAGTTCCAATGCTATCAGCAAAAATTTGAAATTAAATCGTTTGGGGACTGATATAATCTTTTATCTCTACGGCCATCAAATGTCGACAAACGATCGTTATTGCTTTTTCCTTCTTTTGACAAGCACTGTGTACAAAATGAAGAATTTTATTGGAAGGTGACAAGATGGTTTCCTGATATATCCCTTCTGATATTTTCTATTTTATGACGCACCTCCTTGTTTCGTAGATATAGATAAATTCACCACGTGTTTGGGCCTACAAAATGTAATGTAGCAGAATAAATACCGCAAGGTATTTAGTTAATTGTAATCACTGGCAACGGTTCGATGGCACATTTTTTTTTTATCAACACCAAAAGAAGTTGACTTCAACGGATTTTGAAATAGTTATTTCTAATCTAGGAACAAGTCCAATAATTCTGAGAGGAGTGATAAGTCAATTACATCGTCGCCATTACTTCATTGCTACATTATATAGTTTACTTTATCGAACCCTGAGTAATGAACGGTAAAAGCTTGACGAAATTGCTATTATTATCGTTATTATTTGTTTGGATTTTGTACAAGCTGACGTTAAATCTCACCCAAATACCTCAAGAGGCAACAAGTAAAAAGTTCAGGTTGGTGTTATGACTAAGCTGCCATAGTTTTCGTTTTGCACAGAGTATCGTTCTATAGAATGTCTGTGAAGACATAACAAAATTAGAAGCTTGTTTTAAAAGTAATTTGATGATAAGATGATAGTGTAATGTTAAGATGACAGTAAAAGCGTTTGCTGTTATGTACATTTAAAAGCATTTTGATACTGTTTACAGATTAAAATGTTTTTAGGATTACATAGATAATATATTTTCTTAGGATATGAGCAGTTCCCATGGGCACTATCTTTTGAATTTCTTCCATTTTAAAATTTCCTGATATCTGAGATAGAGAACAACCAGCCCCTTTTGTTATCATTCTAGAACACCTATGACAATAGGTATTGTTTTAGTTCTTCAGGTTGCATATTTTGTCAGTTACTATTTCAAGATCTATATATTTGCTCAGTATTTGGTACGTCTTGACACATACGTTTTTATCGATTGGGACAGTCATATCGATGAGGAGGCATGATTTTTGTCCGAAATCCTCTAATATAATGTCTGGCCTATTTGCATCTATCTTCCAGTCAGTTTGAACAGTATTATTATTATTATTGTTCAGTAGTTTTATTTTTATAACGTGCTTTCACTTCACTACCGAGCGCAGCTCTGTGCGCCTTGGGTATGTGCTGTGGTTTGCTGTGGTGCTTTTATGTTTACTGTATTGAAAGTGTTTTGCGTAGAATGTGTGCAGTACCCAGTAGTGCAATTTTCTGTATGTTACATATATTTGTAAGTCCTGGTATTTTTGTTATGTATTTGTCTGAGTATTTTTTTATTATACCTAAGGCACCTACTATGATAGGAATTGTTTCTGTTT
>NC_068992.1:41231814-41234491 GCF_001194135.2 Octopus bimaculoides
TGTTGTTTCTGTGGTTGTTAGTTCCGTGACGGCCAGGTTTATGCTATTTATTATTGATGTTGTTTTATTGTCTATTTTGATTTTTGGGAGATATAATCTGTGGTCCATTCTAAGATCTGTGGTTTTCAGTTCTTTGGTTATTTTAATTTTCATAGTATCGTAATTATTAGGTTTCCTTTCGTTATTTCCAGGTTTTATATTTGTTTTGCCTTCCTTTTCATTCATATGTTTGTCTGTGGTGTTCTGGTTTGGTGCTTTTTGTACACTATTATCCATCTCTACGGTCTGGGTTTGTTGTTTTTTGTTTACTTCGTTTTTGCCGGATTATTATTATTATTATTATTATTATTATTATTATTATTATTATTATTATTAGCATCTTCTTTCAGTTCAGTTCTATTTCCATTTCCTGCCGAGTGTTTTCCTGACACATGGGGCAGAGAAATGTACTGTATACATTGGTAGGCCATTTAAACAAGCACACCATATTGTTCATTTACAGAGTCATGCGATAGAGAAAAGGGGGAAGACTGAGAAGAAGTAAAAAATAAAAAATAGAAACGTAAACAAATAAAATAAAGTGGGGGAAAAAGGGAGAGAAAATTCACAGCGACAGTGCTCTTCTCAATACGTGTGATGTACCAGTTAAGACAATCTTTTGCACATCCTGCATGGATGGTAAGCCAGGGATCATTCTTAAATAATTTTCAGCTCCATTGTTTGATCATTCTAAGTGCTCCTACAATCACTGGTATTGTAGCCGTCTTGAGATGCCACATCCTTTCGATTTCGATTATTATTATTATTATTATTATTATTATTATTATTATTATTATTATTATTATTATTATTATTGCCTTTGCACAGCATCTAACGCTGGAGATGTACTACAGTGTCACTTGTTCACCACCAGTGAACTAAGATAACACCTTTCATTTTTCGAGCACCTTCCGGAGTATTCGAGCGGTTCCAAGCAGTGCTGTTTTCTGCAAGTGCTCCACCCTTATTGCAGCCCCTATTTGTTCCACGTACTTCTCGATCGAGATTTTTGTTAGCACCTCGGGCAAAATGCTTTAGCGGTAATTCGTCCGTCTAAACGTTCTGAGTTCATGTTGCGCCGAAGTCGACTTTGCTTTTCATCCTTTCAAGGTCGGTAAATTAAGTACCAGTGAAACACTGGGGGTCGATGTAATCGAATACTCCCCTCCTCCTAAATTTAAGGCCATGTGCCTTTAGTAGGAAGGATTATTATTATTGCTGTTGTTGTTGTTGTTATAAATATATAAATAGAGCGTCGTTGACCCCAGAACCTAAAGTCGGTGAAAATTCCGCTAAGCACTTTTTCCAGCACAGTAAAAAAATTTTCAGGTCGCCGCCATGTAGTAAATTCATCTAACTTTATTATTATTATTATTATTATTATTATTATTATTATTATTATTATTATTATTATTATTATTATTATTATTATTAAGGCAGCGTGCTGGCAGAATTGTTAGCACGCCGGACGAAATGCTTAGCGGTATTTCGTCCGTCGCTATGTTCTGAGTCCAAATTCTGCCGAGGTCGACTTTACCTTTCATCTTTTCGGGGCCGATAAATTAAGTACCAGTTGAGTACTGGGGTCGATGTAATCGACTTTCCCCCTCCCGAAAATTTCAGGCCTTGTGCCCATAGTAGAAAGGATTATTAAATGCTAATAATTATATAGCGAACAGTTTTCGATTCGTTCTTGTTACGACGGAGAGTCAAAAATTATACACACTCTTTTTTGTTTTTCAATGTATTTACACAAAAGCAGGGGATAAGCAAGTCCGTCAGCTTTCTACATCGCGTCCATCCTTTTCGAGGCACTTGGTCGAGCGGTCCACAAGTTTGTGTATTCCCTCCAAGAAGAAGGTTTCCGGTTGGTCGTGCAACCATTTATGCACCGCTTCCTTCACACCTTTATCCGTAGGATATCGACGACCTCGTAAACCATCTTTGAGTGGTTCAAAGATCTGATAGTCGGAAAAGGTGAGATCTGGGCTGTAGGTAGGGTGTTCTAGTACCTCAAAACCCAATTGGTTTCAACGGTCAGGGTGGTCATGTGTGGGCGTGCATTGTCAGGCAACAATAAAACTTTCTTCGACAATAGGGTTCGGCGATTGGTAAAAATTTCTGCCCAGCAAAGTACTGTATCTTGCATTGTAGATCGTATAACACTTTTCCAGTGAAATCGGATCACTGTTCTTTGTTCTTCTTTGGTGCACATTGCTAGTGGAGCGGCCATGCTTACACTGTAAAGCCAGAAAGAAAAATGGCAAGATCAGGCTCAAACTTCGATCACGTGACCACAATAGTACCAACTATAAGCACACATGCCTAGAAAGCAGTGTGAAAATAAAAAAAAGATATGATATGGCGAAAATGCGGATAAATTTTGACTTCCTCTCGTACACTCCTGTTAATTAGGATAGAGATACCTGCAGGCATTGTTTAACGAGAGTCAGACCCTTCTGCCGAAACAATGGAAGTGGGGTTCTAATTTAATTGACCCTTTCCTCCAAATTAGGGAACAATTAGCTTTTAGGGATACAAAAAATAGCAGAAACCCTAAGGCCTATAAATCTGCGAGCTAATGAAGGGTTTGGATATTTCTTTATATATACATATATGTGAGCCTCTGTGAGTGTGT
>NC_068992.1:41234591-41235181 GCF_001194135.2 Octopus bimaculoides
ATATATATATATATATATATACATATATACACACACATTCCTCACCACACTCACATACGAAATTGCGACTACAAGCAGATAAAATGCATATTCTTTGGATATATGTCTAAATGTACTATATATTGCTGGCCTATACCGAAAGCGTTCCGCTAATTTTTGTCTCCCACATGAAGACAGTTTGAAGCTAGTCATTAAACAGCTGCAACAAATTAAAATCCTATGTATTTCATGCTTTCTCTTAGATTTCTCTTTCCGAAAGGTTCACAAAAACTTAAGCTTATATCAAAATATGACCCTTCTGTTCCCCGTATCATCAATTTTACCTCTCTGCCATGTACATATATCATTCCTATTTGAGAAACTTCTCTGCATATTTAAATTCTTTTATCTTCTTTTATTTATTTATTTACATCCTTCTGCTTACTTCTGCAAACTGTCTGTATTTTTGTGTCTCTCTCTCACACACACTTTTTCTGTATATATATATATAATTTTTGTTGTTTACGTTTTGTGATGTCCTGTGCCCACATATGCATATGTATATACGTATACATGTAAGTAGGTACGTATACGTATGTATATATCCCTAT
>NC_068992.1:41236559-41237286 GCF_001194135.2 Octopus bimaculoides
TATATATATATATATATATATATATATATATGATTTAACTTATAAAACAAAGTTCACCAAATTCAGTCATATTTTTCATAAACAGAGATTAGATATTAATATGAATTGAAATTATTTTTATTCATGTAGCTATACAATCGTTTCATACAGAAAGACAATAAATTCATTTTAAGAATCTGGGTCGTCAAAAAGTATTCATCAGTAGCAAACATTAAGGAATGGAAAAAAAAAGAAATGCCACAAAGACGTTAGAATTTCATAGGTATGGTGTGTGTAATGTCTAAGTGTTGTTAGAGTCATGTCTATTTAAAACAAGTCTTAAGGGTCTCAGTTGGGTGTTGATATATATACAAAATTAATAAAGGTTACATTCTCTGTATAGATTAGTGTAAAGGAGCTAATTTTAAACTCTCATATACGGAGTAAAAAAAAGCCGGTGGGATTGTATTTAAAGGAAAAAAACACTAACCAAATAAGGGAATATGGAATTTTAAATACGGGGACCAAAATTTATATTTAACCGTCAATATTCAATACGGCTTAGATATTAGTTTGAAAAAAATGTTTAATAGCAATTATAAATAATTTGTGTTATATAAACTATAAACTTTAAAATAAAAATGTTTAGTGTAAATAATATGTCTAATTTTTATACCAGAAGATAAGTGTAGTTAAACTTGTAGAAGGATATTTTATAGGGGATGATATATATATATATATATATATA
>NC_068992.1:41238028-41239470 GCF_001194135.2 Octopus bimaculoides
CGTCACTAACTCCTTCACCTCCACTTTTACCAATGTCATCTACTGCATCTCCTGCTCTCTCTGCCCTTCTCTATACATCGGGCAAACGGGACGCCGCTTGGCTGACCGGTTCGCGGAACACCTCCAAGACATCCGACTCGGCAATGACACACCCGGTCTCGCGCCATTTCCCCTCTACCGGTCACTCTTTGCAACACCTGTCTCTTTTCGGATTGTCCTTCACAGGGGCCATCCGGACTCCCGTTTGCTCCGTGAACAGGGATTAATCTTCTCTCTTCGCTCTTTTGCGCCACATGTGCTCAACTCTTCTCTCGTCTTTATCTAACCTCCTCCCCTCACACCTACTTCCTCTCACCTACCTCTCCTCTCTTTCTCCGACTCCTACTTCTTCTTTTCACTCCTACTCTCCTCTCTTCTCTTCACTCCTATCCACCTTCTCCCTTCTGCTTCATCGTCACCCTCCCTCATAGCCCTACCCCACCCCTACACAATCCAACCCCACCTTCCCTATTCATACCACCCCACCCCATCCCTCACACACTCCCATATACCCCACCTCTACCCCCACCCTTAGCCTACCCACATACCCTACCTTTACTCTCACCTAACCTACACTCCAACCTTGCTTTCCCCACTCTCGCCTTCCCCACCTCCCAACACCATCATACCACACCACACACCACACACCATATGCCACCATACCACACAACAACACATCACATATCACATCACACCACCCAGCACACACTAGCACTGACCATTTCCCAGCCCTAAATCCACACACCTACACTTACACACGCACACGTCAAGGTCACCAGCCCTCTTCCACACGCACATACATACTCTCTTATACACACGCACGCGCACCTTCGTTTTGGGATCACCTCCCCGTCTTCCTAGCTCTCCTGTGTGACCCCTCTGTCCGGCATTCGCCTTGATAGATCGCTAGCCACTACACATTTTTTATTTTCTCTCCTTGTTTCTTTCTGTGTTAAAGACTTTTTCACTTCCCGAGCGTTAAACTAATGCATCTGTGTTGTCTACAGCACTTGTCTTCGTCTTTTGTTTATTTTTGGTGAATTCTCCCTATATATATATATACATGCATACATACATACATACATACATACATACATACATATATATATATACATATGTATATATATATATATATATATATTGTAGTATATTGCCACTTAAGTGTGGCTGACCCCTAGGGGTGGATGTTACTGTTGCTTTTAGCCCCAGGAGGACATCTCCTCCAGCTGGCTTATCGACACACGACTGTGTCCTGTTTGCCAAGGGAGTTATCCCACTCACCTCGGCCAGCAGCACGAACGTATCCGGATTTCAGGGTTATTTCCCTTCGTCGGCGTTCGACAGCTGATGACCTTTGTGAGAGAGACAAATCTGGCAAACCTTATATCTTCTTTTCCAGTGAC
>NC_068992.1:41241357-41243412 GCF_001194135.2 Octopus bimaculoides
ATTGAACCCGGGACCATGTGGCCAGCAAGCAAATTTCTTAACACATAGCCCCTACAATAGTGACAACATGAATTACTTCCATCTTCATATTCCCTTAAAATTTTCAAGAAAAATTATATTATTAACGTGTCCTACTTGTTAACAAATTCTATATGCTGTGCGTTTAAATTGATGTAATGATTGCATTGTTCAATTAAATGGAGCCGCCTGAAACGGTCGTACTGTATTACTAAATTACTAATAGATATCCTGTTGATTATTTTGATGATATATATATATACCAATTTTAAACAGACTCAAGTGTAACAGGCCGAAAATGCAATATTTGTTTATTGTTGAAAGCTAGTACTTATTCTGTCGATTACTTTTGCCGAACCGCTATGTAATAAACACCCGCACCGGCTGTCAAGCGCTGGAAGGTACGCATATAGACACAAAGTCACACACACGTATATACATACGACGGGTATCTTTCAATTTTCGTTTACCAAATCTACTTATAATCCTTTGGGTGGCACGAGGATATAGCTGAAGACGCCCAAGTTGCCAGGTAGTGCGATTGAACCCAGGACAATGTGGTTTTGAAGCAAGCTTATCACTATCTTGCCACGGCTACATACATATATAAAATAAATGCACATACACACGCACGCATATATATACACGTGTGTATGTGTGTGTGTGTGTGTGTGTGTGTGTGTGTGTGTGTCCGTTAAAAAAGTAGACTGAAAGATTTGGTATAGGTGCAGGAGTGGCTGTGTCGTAAGAAGCTTGCTTCCCCACCACATTATTCTGGGTTCAGTCCCACTGCGTAGTTCCTTGGGCAAGTGTCTTCTACTATAGCCTCAGGCCGACCAAAGCCTAGCGAGCAGATTTGATCGAGGATCGATTTCTTCGACTGAAATCTTTCAAGGCTACAGCATGGCCGCAGTCCAATTGAGTGAAACAAGTAAAGAAACAAAAGAATATATTTTTATTTCCATGGTACATATGTTTCATTACTGTAAAAGAAGCCCATTATAAATATTCTTTTCTACTCTAGGCACAAGGTAAGAAATTTTGGGGGAGGGGCCAATCGATCAGATCAACCCCAGGATGCAACTGGTACTTAATTTATCGACCCCGAAAGTTTGAAAGGCAAAGTCGACCTCAGCAGAATTTGAATTCAGAACGTAAAAACAGAGACGAAATACCGCTAAGCATTTCGCCCGGAATGCCAACGTTTCTACCAGTTCGCCGCCTTGTAATATATTACATTAATAATGGTTTCAAATTTTGGCATAAGGCCAGAGTTGAGGGCGAATTCAGTAACATCGACCCCCAGTACATGACTGGCATTTATTTAATCGACCGCAAGTCAGTCACAGCGGAATTTGAACTGAAAATACATAGACGGATGAATAGCCGTTAAGTAGTTCGTTGGGCGTGCTTACGATTCTGTAGTTCCCCGCCTTAATAATAATATAATAAACATAATATATTCATAATAGTTATATACATGTAGAGAACATGTTCAGGAACTCCTAAGAGGAACTCCTCAGATAAAGATTAAAAAATAATATTGATATTTATATTTTTAATGCATTTCATATATTCTGTAATGAAACACGAATAACTTGGAATTTAAAATGTACTGAAATTTTCAGTCTGTGCTTCGATATATACTTTACTCTGAAAATATTATGATTCACCAGGACTTTCAAATAGTACGTATCGTTTTCTCATTTAAAATAAAGCATCTGCATACATACATTTATACATATATTACTGGAATGCACAGATGTACTTCACGGGGGCATGTCTACGATTATATCCCGTTCTATGCTTTCTCTCTCTACTTCCCTCAGTGTGTGTAAGCACACACACGCACCCACACATAGATATGATATTATAATAAAAACCACAAGTCTTGTGAAATATTGCTACCCAGGGTTTCCTGGTCGAAATATTACTTTATGTCATCGTTTTTCACGCTGATGAAGTGCTCACGAATTGTTGAAGCCTTATCACACAGTATATATATATATATATATATATATATATATATATATATAT
>NC_068992.1:41244202-41246784 GCF_001194135.2 Octopus bimaculoides
TAAGTATCAGTTGCGTACTGGGATCGATTTAATCGACTGACACCTCTACCAAAATTTTGGGCCTTGTGCCTGGAGTAGAAATGAATTTTTCACGCAATTAATAGAGAACTTATTGGTTTTTTTCTGAAAATTTCATGCAAAAGATCTGAACGCGTAACCTGTGTTGTGTCTGTATCAAAAGAGAGTCAAACATCTGCTAATCATTAAAAAATGATAGAGATTGGAATACGATGATTACCTAATGCACTTTATATATATAAAATTCGTAAACTTTATTCACAATTCTATAGATTTAATTCACAGCACTCTCCCTCTTTCTCTCTCACTCTTCACCTTACCCACGTTTTCTCTCAGCTTTTTCTTTCGCCCTTCGCCTTTGCCTTCAACTAATCACATGGAAGCATTACAGATGGGCTAAGTAACGAAGTAAAAAACTTAATTTTAAAATAATTACACATTTCACACACCACCACCTCTCCTTTCCCCTATATCCATTCTCCGCTTCCCGTCTCTTACCATCCCACTTACCCCTGCTACCCCTTCAACTAATCACGTGGAAGCGTTACTGACAGGCTAAATAACGGAGGGAGAAGCAGGATTATTATAAGATTGTATACAACCTAGATATTGTCGATTTGTCATATAATTACATAATAGGTTTTAGTATAAACTGCCGGCACATTCCAGCGTTCGTACTCCACATGTGACTGACATTATTCTTCGATGTTTAGGATTCTACAATAAGATCATTTCAGTTCCAACACATGATCTCAGATGAAAACATTTTACCAAAGAATATTCCAAAATATGTATTTATAGTATTCCACTATAACAAACGCAATGCTGTGACTAATATATACATACATACATGCATACATACATATATACATATACATACACATATATATAAATATATATTTACATATACATATATAAATATATATATATATGTATGTATACATACATATATATATATGTATATATATATATATATATATATATATATATATATATATATATATATATATATATATATATATATATATATGTGTGTGTGTGTGTGTGTGTGTGTGTGTGTATAACAATATATATATGTATAAACATACATACATACATATATGTATATATGTGTGCATGTACACCCACGCATACCTAAGATATAAATGTATAATTTTTTGTACGCATTTATGCCCTTACATACAAGTCACATATGTATATTGTATGTTATTCAAATACCCAAATTCAGACATGCGTGCATAAATATACATATAGACGTACGTATAACGTGTGTACGTGCGTCTGTGTGTGTATCTATCTATCTATCTATCTATCTATCTATCTATCTATCTATCTATCTATCTGTCAGCCTGTCTGTCTGTCTGTCTATATGTATATATGTGTGTGTATATACATACACACACACACACACACACACACACACACACACACACATATTCTATAATTATTAACCTAATTATCATTAGGGGTTCAGCTAATTGCTTCACCACATACCGAATTTAGAAATAAGATTTTAAAATTCCTTTTCTACTACTGTAAGAATGTCCCAAACAGTAACACACTTTTTTTACGTAGGCAAAGAGAAAAATAATGAATCCACACGACTCCGATTAGCCACAGACGCGTTTCAAGATTAAAGTGTTTAAATTACTTCTTTCTTCAGTGTAGCATTTCCATTAAAAAACTTGAAATTTCAAATTTTATAATGTAAATGCTACAGTGATGACGGGAATTAAGTAAATTAAATACTTTAATCTCGAAACGCGTCTCTGGCTAATCGGAGTCGTGTTGACTCATTATTTTTCACTTTGCCTACGTAAAAAAATGTGTTACTGTCTGTGATATTCTTACGGTGGTAGAAAAGGAATTTTTAACTCCTATTTCTAAATTCGGTATGTGGTGAAGCAATTAGCTGACCCCTAATTATAATTAGGTTAATAATTATAGAATATTTGTATAATTTTACCTGTAAAGGTTATTTTAACGTACCGATCTTCTTGGTAAAAGTATTAATTGATTGATTGATTAATTACTTAACTTAATTTTATCCTTCTATTACTCATTTTAAAATATATATATATATATAATTTCTTTTTTCAGAATGGGATAAAAAACCAAGGCTGTGAAGATTTTAGAACAATTATAAATAGAAGGTCATACAGCTATACAAATACATTTATAAATAGCTATACAAATACATTCCCTACTTGTAGGTCACTTTAAATAAAACCCTTGATTCAATAGCACTGTGTACAAACTCTATACTTGGAATGACTAATTTTAAATACAATTAAATGCTATTCGAATTTACTTACAAGGTATTGGAATTTTATATGTATACCATTCTGCCTAAATAATGGATCTACAAATGCAATATCCTTGCATGTCTCACATCTATTTTCATTCCTTCACTTCACTCTCTATTTCGTATCTTATCAAAATTATCTATTGCTCAACCATTTTCCCACACCGTCTCCGATGAAGGGATATAATAAATATCCTGGAAACAGATGTAAGATCTATTTATAAATGTTCTAAAATCTTCACACCCTTGGTTTTTTTTT
>NC_068992.1:41247379-41253855 GCF_001194135.2 Octopus bimaculoides
ATAGTTTCCTTGCGAAAATAGCGCATAATGGGAAAATACTCCGAAAATATTGTATCCCTGAAAGGGAAGAAACTAACGTTTTGATTATCATTAATGTCTTCTATATTTTTTAAAAAGCCTCACGACCTGGGAAAAATTCTTAGTGACTTTAACTGTTAATGCCATTACAAAAATTTTTGTTGGCATATTTAAGAAATATTTCTAAGTGAAAATGACTTAAAATATACAAATTGTTTATTCAGCTTTCTTTAAAACAGACAATATTTTAATTATCCGGAATAGGTAAACTCCAAGGTCTCCAACATCCCTCCACCTTTTTCTTTTCCGGAAGAAGGTGACTTGCAGCACGTTTAGAGGTGAGATACGTTGAATGCACTCGAAAAAAACCTATGGAAAAAGTTATTTCACACTGAAATACGAACGGGTCCTTTACGAGATATTTACCTAAGATCGGGACAGGCATGCGAACAGAAGGATTGATGAGACTGATTAAGCAAGGGATGAGCGTCTGTCGGAACAGAAAGAAGGAGACAAAAGCAGGTGGCATCATGAATAAGATGCTCATGTGAATATAAACGGAATGAAACAAGTTTCGCGTAAATCGGACAACGGGTTACCGAGATACGTGTTTCTTTCGGATACCTTTATAAATAACTAATCCGGGGTAAAATGGGAAAAATGTCTTGAAAGTAAGGTACCAATGAAATGTGAATACAAACGGAATAACACAAGTTTTGCGTAACTCGGACCATGGATTCACCGAAATGCGTGTTTTTTTTTTAGGGTGCCTTAAACTACTGGTGACCCAACGGGTCACAGGTAGTCTAATATACTATTAAAACTCTCTGATTGCTTGCTTGCTTGTCTGTCATTTAATACAGCCAAACCGGCGCATAATGGGAAAATACTATAAATTACGTTATCTCTAAAATGTGAATACAAACGGAATAAAACAAGTTTCGCGTAAATCGGACCACAGATTTCCAAGATACAGGGTTTTTTAGAGGTACCTCAGAAATACCCAAAACAGTGCTTAATGGGGAAATACTCCGAAAGTAACATAACCCTGGAAGAGAGGAAACTCTAACTTTTTGATTAGAGAGACACATTATAATTAATGCCTTCTTTATTTTGTTGACAAACTTAACGACCTGGGCAAAAGTCTTAGTGACCTTAATTTTCCAACGAAAAAATACGAGATTTTTTTTGTATTAAGTGTCTATATTTTCGCTTTTGTTAAACAATATTTTAATCATTTAACGACGGCGAGCTGGCAGAAACGTTAACACGCCGGGCGAAATGCTTAGCTGTATTTCGTTTGTCTTTACGTTCTGAGTTCAAATTCCGCCGTGGTCGACCTTGCCTTTCATCCTCTCGGAGACGATAAATTAGATACCAGTTGCGTCCTGGGTCAAGCTAACCGACTAGCCCCCTCCACCAAAATTTTGTGCCTTGTGCCTAGAGTACGCTCTTCCACAGGAAGGAACACAGAAAGAAACAAGGAGAGAAAATAAAGAATGTGTAGTGGCTAGCGATCTATGCGAAACAAGGTGGAAATAATAGTAATCGAATACCAGAGGGAGAGTAATATGCTTCATTAAAAAGCAGCAAAAATATCACGAAAACTGTTACTCAGAGTAAACATTGGTGCTTTGTTGTACCACTACTTTATATTTATATTTCTACCTTTA
Organism: Octopus bimaculoides; assembly: GCF_001194135.2. Taxonomy (NCBI): domain Eukaryota; kingdom Metazoa; phylum Mollusca; class Cephalopoda; order Octopoda; family Octopodidae; genus Octopus; species Octopus bimaculoides. Next base: position 41,249,071 of record NC_068992.1, read on the forward strand.
CGGTGCTTTATTTGACTGGAAGGCAATACATTTGTATTGCAATATCTTATTTTTCATTGAAAATTTCTTCACTGTTTTTTGTTCTGTTAACTGCTAAGCGTTCAGGTGAGTATACTGTCATTGATGTGGCAACATTTGAAATATTGTCCAGGTAAATCCAGCTGAAGAAGACTAATCAAATTTACAATAACAAACGTATTTGAAAAGATCGAAACCTAGGTATTAGATTATCCGATTCTGGGTTGTCCATTTATATAATGTTCTTCCTCACACGTCTTTGCCAGTATATACACAGTGAAGCTTTACTATAGCACCCTGAAACACTTTAGTGACGATTGTACTTGTGCCTTTTGGTTTTGAACTGCGATTAGCCACCTTAATATAACTTAATTTATAAACTCAGAACCACACATCAACACCTGCACCTATCGATGTGTGGTTCTGAGTTTAGACCCACTGCGTGGCACATTAGGCAAGTATCTTCTACGATATCCTCGGACTGACTAAAGCTTTGTGAGTGGATTTGGGAGATGGAAAGTAAAAAAGAGTCCTCATATACATAAATAATAAAGTAAAGCAGGAAAATTTACATTAAAAAATCGCATAAGATATACGTCCATAATATGAATAATATTGCATTAATAGATAAAAATACAAAGTATTTTGAGATATCTTACGATCTCGTAAGACATCTCAACACTTTTTAAATAATCATACTTCATATATTTATCTATTAATAAAATATTATTTATATTATGAACGTCTATCTTCTGTGATTTTTTTGATGAAATTTTCCTGCTTTTACTCTCTAATACATAGTTGCTCTATTTGAATCTCTAAATATCTTTTAAGGTTTTAGACATTTCTCATACCAAGAGTACTTATCTGAAATCCAGTACACTTTATTCTCAAAGGATATATTTGAATAACTATATATTCCTCGTCACTGGAATTTATGTTTATTCTCAAACTCTCTTTCATGGGCTGAAGAGATGATATTCCAGTGACGAGGAAGTGGAAACTGTAGTGAAGAAGTGGCTCAAAGAACAGTCAACAGAATTTTATGGCGCAGCGATACATGCTCTCATTCGAAGGTGGAACATTACTATTGAGAGAAATGGTTACTATGTTGAGAAGTAGGGATGTGATCCACAGAAGACCAGTTTCGTTTTGATGTATGATACATGTTTCTGTGTTGGTAATTATAGCTGTCCTAAGCAAAATGGCATTACTTTTTGACTCACCCTCGTAAATAGACATACTTCTTGATGGCTGAAATTTTGATTTAATATAATTTATTTAGAGCTGAGATTCTTCAAAGGTGATAGCTAGAACCCACCAGTATTTTTGCACCAATCCGATACATAGTTACCAAAATATTCGTATATAGACACTGAGAGGATTTCAAATCCCACCACCACCCACACGTCCTAGTCGTGGATCCTGAGAAACGCCAAAGTAGGGGATCGCTTGGCAAGGGTGAAGTACGGTTGTGTCTACGATGACCCTGAGCCGCTAGCAAAATATTTTTTCGCACGAGAGTTCCGGACCCCAGTTATGAACTGATTTGCATACAGCCAATCAGAGACCAACTATCAAACTAATTCATGAGCGCATAAGTGATGGGTGATGAGATAAGGTCACTTGGATAAGGAATGACCATGCTTCTTTTCTCTTTTAATAATGCTTGTTGTTCTTGTTCTTGTTTCAACCATGGCTGGCTCTGCGTAGTTATTTGTGTTGTAGTTTACTTTCTAAAACAGTAAGGGAAGAGGGTTCCTAGCACATCATCCTTCTACCAACATTTTTCCCATCCACATCTCTACCATATGGGGCCCTAACAAAATCCGATAATAGGAATAGATGCAAATCTATCTAATTACTTGTCTCTTTCTAAAATCAGGCATAACTTGGTGATCGGTCGACTTACAACACCGTTCTTCGTCTTGAGTTTACTTGGTAGAGTGTGTTTGTTAACTTGGCAACAAGTTCAAGGTGAGCTCTGATCGGCTGTATGCAAATGAGTTCATTACTGGGGTCCGGAACTCTCGTGGGAAAAAAATTTCGCGGGCTGCTACGGTAGCAGTGAAGTCTTATCAAAAACCTCGAAGCAGTAGTCTGAAGGAGCTCTGGTACCGCCATTCGAGCTGGCGTCAAGTCGATCCCTAAAAGAATTGGGTTTCGACAACTTGACACAGCTCCTTTGTTGTTTCAAGGCCGCCTGTCTCAGCCACGTGATGCGCCACGGAGGAGGCCTCGGTGCGAAGTGCGTGGGTATCGGTTTCGCGAACCGTCGTCCACCTTAATAAAAATTACGCGAACCGTCAATCTGGGCCCTGCATGATGCCGACGACAAGATTGCGAAAAGAAAATTATTTTGAGCTGTGACATGATTGTTAAAACCGCAATTATTTTTGCACCAAGCTAATAAAAATAAATTGAAACCTTCGTCTGGAGATGTCGAGAAAACAAACGTCGGCTGAGCTGTGATATATAGTTAAAACCCCACTGATATAAGGATCTCGAAATATTTATGTATGTACAGATGTTGATGGCGAGAAAAATTGAAACAGTGAAGAACAATTAACTTTAAAAAGAATTGAACCGCTCCATGCAGGGGTTCATTTTGAAGATTTATGCATGCAACATGAAGTGAAGATTCCTTTTCGTGAATACAATAAAGATTACTCTATTTGCCCTATTTTCACTGCATTTGGGGCTGTTGCACTATACTTTACAATAAGCAGTAAGTAATTACTTCTTCCCCCAAAAGGGAAACAGCAAATTATTCTACCAGAAAGAAAATAATAGGAGAGGAGAAAGAGAATGACGTATGACATATACATACACACAAACGCACACACGCAAGTGCGCACGCACACACTATCACTCGCGCGCGCACTCACGCGAGCGCACAAAAACACACACACGCGCACACACACACATACACGCGCACACACACACATACACGCGCACACACACACAGACGCACAACACACACACGCACGCGTACGCACACAAATATTTATGTAAATGTAAACTTAAGGACACAGTAATTGTGCCAAGGCCGACAGGAAGCGGTCCAGCTTCCTAGGGCTAAACGGCAGTAGTGTGTTCCCTTATTGGGATTGTCGCATTAAGTTGACAATACACTACAACTTTATCGCTCCACTACTGCTTAAATCTCTCTGAGAGATTTAGAAATATTATATTTATATATATACATATTTACATATAATATACATTTATATATGTATATATATATATATATGTTTAGACATACATAATATACATGTATATATGTATATATGTATATATACATACATACATATATATATATATATATATGCATGTGTGTGTGTGTGTAAGTATAAATGCATACACGTAGTTCATATACATACATGCATGCGTACATACATGCATATATGCACACACACACATATATATATAGATATATATATGCGCAAAGAGAGAAAGAAAGAGAGATGGAGAGAGAGCGAGATAGAGAGATAGATAGATAGAGAGAGAGAGAGAGAGAGGGAGAGAGGGAGAGACAGAGAGAGACAGAGAGAGACAGAGAGAGAGAGCGTGCTACAGCAGTATAAAATACATATCCTTTGAGTTTTCCCTTTGCATTTTACAAATTTCGGTGTTTATCTTGTATCAGTAATCTTATTCCCCAAACACCGAGAGCAACCGAAGAAAATACCACACCAGCCCTAATGAAACGAATACCAATTCCTGACGCAAGCACCAAAGCACACATTCTTAGATGAAGTGTAGAGTTCGGTTAGTTTTAAATAATTTTAGTTGAAGATTGATACATATTTGTGGAACCCATGGTATTTTGGTAAGAAAAGCTGATTAAGGGATCACAAGTGGAGAATACAAGGCGTTTGATCTTGTGTTTCTGCTACTCCACAATCATTAACAGACCAGATATTAGATTTGAAGAAAGTAGACAATACATGTTGAATAACAGAAAATCTGGAGAACCATACGCTTTTATCTATCTATCTATCTATCTATCTATCTATCTATCTATCTATCTACGTCGCCGTATCTCTCTCTCAGTACATACAGGGTGTTCAAAAAGTCGCTCCGCAGTAAATTTTTTCATCCTGCGCATGCGCAACTTGGCTATAACTGCGTGGGCGCCCGGGTTTCAGTCATAGTGTATCCTTCAGCGTGTCGACATGCTAACTATTAAAGAACGCACATACTTCGCACATCACCATGGCGCTACTTCAAGAGTCTTTCGGTGAACAGATTATTTCGAAGGGAATTTGGCCACCAAAATCACCTGATTTAAAACCGCCAGACTTATTTTTTTCTGGAGAGCAAGTAAAGGATCAGTGTACAAGAATCGCCCGAAAACAGTTAATGAGCTAAAAGACGCAATCATAAAGTTCACACGGTCCATGCCGCGTCGGACTCTCCAAGATGTATTTCAAAACATGTGTAGAAAAGTCAAGTTATGTATTGAAAATAAAGGACGACACTTTCAACACGTCATATAAAGTTTTTTAAGTCTTGTAATGTCTAATATATTCTTTTGTAGTCTTATACCATCTTATAAATATTTATTTTGCAATAAAATACTAACTGCGGAAAGACTTTTTGAACAGCCTGTATGTATGTGCGTGTATAGCTGTGTGGTTAAAGGGGACACCTCATTTGGTGCTTAGTCCTACTGTGCGGGAACCATGAGCAAGTGTTTTGTATCAAAGCCAAGCTTAGTAGATTTAGTAGACGGGAATTGTACGGAAACATGCTGTATATATA